>NC_138760.1:79244514-79329688 GCF_965113315.1 Podarcis vaucheri | reverse complement strand
CGCGGGCATTGCTTAATGGAGAACCTTGAATCCTCAAAGCAGGCTTGCCATTCCTGTAATTTAGCATGTGATTCATTCGAGGTAGCCACCATCCCCTCCAGTTGGGTCTTCATCTGTTGCAGATTCTTCTGCTCATGCATCAGCAAGAGCCACAGCAGCTCCAAATGGCTCCACTGGACCATCATTTGGCCAGCAGCTTGTTCTTGCATTGATACAAGATGACCAAGTTTCCTGGTTTCCAAAGTGAGTTCCCCACATACTACAGGCAAGCGAAGGAGGCTGGCACTGGTCTGTAGCAAAGGGACAAGTTTTTTGGTTTTTGCCTGTCTAACCTCCCTTTGGAGGATACACAGCTGCTCCTGGAAAGTGGCTCTACGAAGATACAGTTCTCCTTTCTCTTCCTCCACCTGTAGAAGAGAAGGACATTAAATTTCACATCCCCCTGCAGTTCTTGAAGGCCTCTACAAACTTTGCAAGAAAAACCACCAGTTTTATTGGCAAGTATTCTCCTAACCCATGGGACTCTAACTAAAATACTATTGGGAATGACATCATGGTACTCTCCCTATATCTAAACCCATATATCTTGTTAAAAGTAACTCAGAAAACTGAGAATAATGCAGAACACAATACAAATAGCTTAGGACTAGATTGGTCCAGAGGACCTGTTAAGTTCTGATTTTCTAAGCCTAGTGATTATATCAGCTTTCTTTATAAAGCTTAGCAGTCAAGAGTCCATAAAGTGGGAGGTAAAAAATTACTCAAAACATGGGGCAGAAGTATTCTTTTTGTCTGTGTTTGCAGCATAGTTAATACATAATATTTTAATCTTGTTTTTAAGTTGTATTCATTCAACTTGTTTTTATTATTGCTTTTTAGCCTCCCTGAACCCGGCCTTGGCTGGGGAGGGCGGGGTATAAATAAAAATTATTATTATTATTATTATTATTAAGCTTACATATAAATAAGATGTCACTTAAATATGAACATTTCAAGGGGATTTTTGCTGTCACCCCAATCTATTAGTTTTTGACTTCATGGTTGAGAACATGTTGGATATACTGCACAGACTTTAAGTGAAAAACTGCATGTTGCTTTTACTTTTCTCTCCTGCCCTGCCCCACTTCCTAATGTTTATTTTATTTTCATTCATCCCCAGCAAGGGATTTCTTTGTTGCTCTAGAGAAACTGCTTTCACCACCACCACCACTCATTTATTTCCTCTTCTCCAGAAGCATGTCCCTTATCCCAAACCTACCAGTTTCAGCCTTCAGGAATGCCCTCTACTTCCACAAAATTTTAATGTACAGGGGTTGGCTCTTGGTGGATGGATACAGTCAGAGGTGGACAGAATCAAACACCAGCTCTGATTAATGCAGAGCCAAGCAGGGGCTTGTGTGACAAAAAGAGTGCATTCACTACAGGTGAAAAAAGTCTAGTGGTTCAAACCCATTCACCAAGTGCAACAGGTGAATTAGAGTCTCACTCTTTTATTATTCGTATCTCTCTCTCTCAATGCATTTCTGTGTTGCAGAGACTATTGTATTACAGGTGCTTACTGTCATTTACTAAACCTTGTTTGTCTAAGCCAGGAAGCTAGTGACCTACCTTGTTCTCCTTAGCAGCCTTGAGGGCCTTCCCTGCCCATTTCAAGGCATATGAAATTCCTTTAATGTTTGCAGAGGTCACAAGTGCCTTTTCCTGACTGCACATGTAAGCCAATGCCATGCGCTCTAGTTCTTCCTGATAGCTGCTCAGCTTGTCATCTTTGGCATGCCCCATTTCAGCAGCTTCTCCCCGCATCTTCAACCCTCCTTGACAACCATCCTGAACGGTTCTGAAGTTCTCACTTTCCATTCGGTCCGTATCTTGCAGCAGAGCTTTACAAGTAAACTCTGGCTCATTCTTATTGGCCAGCTGCCCCTTGGAGAGAACTTGGCTTTTCAGCGTGCCATGTGTCGTTTTGTGACCTTCAGAATCATCATTGCAGATTGTACTCTTACTATCTAGCAGCACTTTCTGAGCTCGTCTTTCCATAGACCCTGTATTCAGTTTTTCCCAAGAGTCTCCCTGCCCCCTTTTCACCAGAACTGTTTGATCAGCTTCCACATCGCTGACAACATCTGGCAAGACCTTTGGTGAGAATCCCAATAAAGCCTTTGTGACTTTTTCTTCCAATTCGAGGCAACGTTCCAGGTCCGCTGCTGCCATTGAGGCTTCCTGCCGCTTGCTTGCAGGCTTCCTGTGCCATTGCATCAGCTCCTTTACTTTCTTACAGGCTTGGCTGAGAGCATCATTGCTCTGAAAGTTCTCTGGCTCTAGCCGCAGGTATGCCTTCTTCAGCTCCCGGCTTGCTTTTTCTTTCTTCTCAGCTGAATGACAGAGCTCCCGCTTCAAGCTGGCTAGACGAATTTGGAGCTTGGTGCGGCGCTTTACCCGACAGGCGCATTGGCTCTTCAGCATCTGCACCTCTTGTTCCAGTGTCTCGAGAGGCAAGGTGTCATTCTCCTGCATAGCACACCTGAGCTGAGAGGCTTGGCGGCAGGTCTTCAACACCTGTTCCAGTGCTTCACCTTCCAGAACAGGCTTCCCGGAAATGACCAGTTTCTCATAGGCCTCCAGTTCTGTAGAACTGGATACATTCTCCTCCCCCACTATGTTGCAGAAAGACTCAAGAAACTGTTCTGTCTCAGGACAATCAAAGAGCCAGTCAAAGTCTTTCTCCTGAAGACCATCTGCCTTGGGATAAACAAATTTCAGGGTCTCCACAAACTCACTTCCTCTGTCAACTGTATCCAGGAGGAAAACTCTGGAGCGTCTCCGTGAGAGCATGTTCTGGTTCTTCGAACCCTGGAGGGAGCAGATGCAACTTGCTTATTAAAATGCAGGGAGGTCTCCCTTGTGCCCACCTATGCTATCATTGCACAAGTAAGACATTTAATAGAGGTGTGCACCAACCATAAGATTTTGACTTGTATCTTCAGCTTTGGGAAGCAGCCCAGTCTCTTTTGGAGTCACTCCATCTTTCCAGCTTGACTCATTTTGGGGGGAATCAGATTCATTCTACTAAAAACAAAGCTCTGCTTTTCCTACATTCAGTAATGGAAAAACTAAACATGGCTATAATTTTTTTCTCATTTCACAGAATTTGATGAAATTTGAAGATATAGGAGCCCTGCTAGGGTTGATTAAGTCTGCCAAATTGTATGCAGATACATTCCGGGGTGGGGGGGGTGTACAAAGGGCCTGTTACCCAGCAAAGAACCCATGCAAGTAGACAGGCTTCTCCTCCCAACTCACAGAGAGATCGTTGGGGGATACAGAATCTTTCCCCTGGGAAAGAATGCAGCACTCATTTTGAAAAGCAGCATGGGGGGCACTCAATTCTACAGAGGAACTTGGGACTTTAAGGAGTCTCCAGTCAGTCTGATTCAAGCATGTGAAAACCTTACCCAAATCACCCCTATTTGCCTCATTAATTTGGGAAGTACACAAAGCTGATGCACACCCCTAGTATTGGTTAGCTGAATTCCACACCTTGAGAATTTTAGTGTTAACTTTCTCCATGCATTTGGGTGTTAAAATAGCTTTTATCTTGAAAGCATGCAGATAATAATTGGCTAAATCTTACAATATAAAGGAGGATCAAGCAGGATTGCTCTTGGTCAGGGAAAAGTTTCAGGGCCCTACATAAATACTTGTTCTGCCCTTTGGATACTATCCCCCAGCTTTTTCACACACAGACCACAACCACCCTGGAGCAATCCTGTGAGCCAAGTGATTCACTTTGCATTTTTATTTGCATCAACATCATTGCAGGATGTTGGACTAAATGACCCTCGGGGTTTTTTCCAACTCAGCAATTCTGTGATCAAAACCCCACTGGTGCAGTAGCAAAACAACAATGCATGTAGTCTTTTTTTAGCCACTCTTTGTAACTTACCTCTGGAACCCTGGGAGCAAACTGTAGCCTGGAGTTCTCTTATACCTATTTCTGCAGAAACCAGCAGGGGGGACTTTTCACAACACAAAGATCAAGTATTAGCTGCTGCTAATTGTCCTGATTGCAAACTGCTGTGTTAAAGCTATATCGGAAGCCAATTGACAAATTGGTACGATTAGTTTCTATCCATTATTGTACTCCTATATCCTGTAGCTGCCTTTTGTATTGATCATCACTGCCATCCTGTCTGTACAATTTCTGCTCACAGGTGGCAGTGCAATGAAAGCCAATCAGCTCTAGTATGCTCAGTACTTTCCCAGCGCTGTAGCCCTACTGATACATAATAGGGGAGCTCATCCCATTGCATTCCAAAAAGACATTCTTGAGATTCTTCTCCTTGCATGCATCTAGCCATCTGATGGCAAACATTGGGACACTTCAGCCATTATTTGCATCAGGTGGTTTTATCCATAATTGAATGCACACTTACCCGAAAGGAAATTTAGTGGAGCTTCCAAGTACACATACATACATACATACATACATACATTGACACAGAGGTAGAATGACAATAATCTAAACTGGGGAAAGTTCAAACACAAATGTTCTTTTCTCATTCAGTGTGGTTCTAACATTGAGTGACAACTTGCAAACATGAAACCATCTTCAAAGATATGACAACAGGGACAGTTTTCATATAATGCCAAGCACAATATTGTTCACTCATATAGTTTGAGTGACTAATGCTCACTGTCCTAGCCTCAGTTACCTGGGAGTAAGCCCCATGGAATTCAACAGGGCTTACTTCTGAGTAGACATGGTTAAGATTGTGCCATAAATTAGGCAATACTAAGTGATCTAGACCAGATGTGAGAAACCATTGGCCATGCTTGCTGGGGCTGATGGGAGCTGTAGTTCAGCATCATCTGAACAGCCAAAGGTTCCTCATACTTGAGTTCAACAAAGAAGGTCAGGGCCCTGCATCCTTAATGGATATGCAGAAGAGAGCATTTGAAAGGGTTACCTGCTGAAAAAGAAGACTGGGCCCCTTTAATAGTTAAGTAGAAGGAGGACTTTCAGTTGGTGTTGCTTATATTATATGCTGCAGCTGCTAACATCCCTCTTTTCCATAGCTATTAAAGGTTTGGGAGCTTTGTCTTTTTCAACTGGCCACCCTAGCATTTGGACACTTACTGCTCTTCATGTCCTGAAATTCGCTTTTCTACGCTATGAAAGGTTTATGAACCCAGTCTTCTTTTTTCCTCATGCCACTAGGCATGGGTAAAGTTAAAGGTAAAGGGACCCCTGATAGTTAAGTCCAGTTGCAGACGACACTGGGGTTGCAGCGTTCTCGCTTTACACGCCGAGGGAGCTGGCGTTTGTCCACAGACAGCTTCTGGGTCATGTGGCCAGCACGACTAAGACGCTTCTGGCGAACCAGAGCAGCACACGGAAACGCCATTTACCTTCCCGACGGAGCGGTACCTATTTTATCTACTTTCACTTTGACATGCTTTCAAACTGCTAGGTTAGCAGGAGCAGGGACCGAGCAACGTGAGCTCACTCTGTCATGGGGATTCGAACTGCTGACCTTACGATCAGCAAGCCCTAGGCTCAGTGGTTTAGACCACAGCACCACCCACATCCCACAGTGCCACCCGCTGTGTAAATAATGTGTAAATCAAACCTAAGTAAGTGGTGGTTCAAACCTGAAGAAGCAGCCGTATTCAGTGCAGCTATCATCTCTCCTCCCAAGAAATAAGAACCACACTTTCAAAACTACTGCATTTAAACATGCCACTGGGTAGTATTCAGCAAGCCCATCCTGTCTGCTTGTGCAGTGGAACTTGTCCCCTTCTCCCCCCGCACTTGCACACACTCCATCCCCTTCCAATTCTGCTTTATGGGGTTGGGAAACCCCTAGAATAGATTTAAGGGGTGCATGGCAGGGAGGAGAAAAAATTCAATTGCACAAGCAGAGATCCTTAAGCTGACAGAATGTTCCCTCAGTGTTACTTTGGATTCTATCCTTTCCAGTAGTCTCAAAAAAAAAATATCTTGTCCAATTTTTAATCTACCTGCAATTTGCAGACTACGGGGGTATGCTGTGTATTCCCAGTATCTCAGTTTTCTCTCCTGCAAATTTTCTCACCTCTTCAACTGTACCTACCAAAATCACTGACCACCTCCTCCCTACCAAATTCAAAGGTCTCTATTTAGTCCTCACTCTCCTTGACCTCTATTCTCCCTTTCAAATTGATCACTCTCTTGCTTGGCTCCCCTTTTGCCCTAAGTTTCCATGATTCTGCCCTCCATGAATTCTTTTCCTACATGCCTAATTGCTCTTTCAGCATTTTCATACAAGAAATCTGTTCTCCTGCTTTCCTTCTGTATTATCTGTTCATTTTGATCTGATAGAAGAAAGGACATTGTGGCAGTGGTTGAGCGCCCTGGGATGGTTAGTACAAGTGCAGCGATGATCTCGTTCCTCAGGTCTTTGTAGAGAGTACAAGACAGGAGGAGGTGTGCCGCTGTTTTGGTGTTTCCTTCTGTGTTGTGGTTCCTGTTCTTCCTCTGCACACATTGTAGAGTGGCTTTAAGTACCACCTATACACTGCTAATGCCCAGTTCTGCCTCGCTAGCCTAGAAATTTCCCTCTTTCATCTGATATCACATGTACAAGTCTTCACTGGTTATTTCTTTTTGGTAGTTCCATTGTTGTCTCAAACTCATTACATCCAAGACCAAACTTCTCATTCTTTGTCCCAACCCCCTCACACTATCAGTATTCATTGATAACACCACCATCTACCCTGTTGAAAAGGTACAACGCCCTCTCCCTCTTTCCCTTGGTCCTTTTCTTTCTGACATCTTGGCAAAAGCTGATTCAGGCCCTGGTCGTCTTGCATCTTAATCACTGCAATCTTTTATCAGCATCGTTGCCTCATTTTTGTTCCCCTCACCTCAGTCCATCACTTGGTTGTCAAAAAGCATTCAACTCTCTTATAATGCTGGCCATATGATACACTTCCTTAAGTTCCTAGACTTCTTACCTATTCAGTTATCCGCATGGTCCCTTATCCCTCTTCATTCATATATCCTGATGCATTCCTGCCTGTAATCTTCACTTGTCCCTCTCTGCCACCCTCTGCTGCCCAAAGGTCTTTTGCTCTTTGCAGCCTCCCAGAATGTCCCCATGATGCCATCCTATCTTCAAACCCCTCCTACCTTTCCATGAAGCCTTTAGCAGAACCCCGCTAGTCCTCATGCCCCCCATTATAACTAAGCTTAAATACATGTCGCTGAAGTAATATCATATTCTTGCCCCTTTTACCCCTTCCTTTGTTGTCTTCCTTGTGTCAGTTTGTAGACAGTAAGCCCCTTGGGGGCAGGGACCTGTCCTTCCTTTCTTTGTAAAGTGCTCTGTGCATGGATAGCATTATATAAACAATGTCAATGATCAGAGAAAGGGTGCTCAGCTTTAGGAATGGTGGTGCTCTTTTAAAGACCATATTCTAATCTTGATTTATTTCATGCCTCAGTACTGAAGTCCAGGATAGTTAGGAATGCCCTCCAGCAGATGTGGCATTATACTGAATTACTGATCCACTTCTTTCCCCCTTGTTTCCAACTAGGTGCGAGCGATGCAGCGTCCTCCACTTGGAGTGAAGATGGTGATTGAAGCTGTCTGCATTATGAAGGGCATCAAGCCCAAGAAAGTGGCAGGAGAGAAACTAGGTTCCAAGTTAGATGACTATTGGGAACCCGGCAAAGTCCTTCTTCAGGACCCAGGGAAATTTCTTGAAAGCTTGTTTAAATATGATAAGGTAAGTACCATAGTAGTCAGTCAGTCATTCAGTCATTCTCTCTCTTCCATGCTGACCAGAATAAGACTGTCTTGGCTTCTCCTGTTCCTACAGAGGGAGTTGTTATTAAAAGCTCAGGAGCGAGGGCTAGTAAAAAAGAAAAGGGCAAGCCTAAGTACTAGTGTAGCTGGCATAATTGTGGGACTTAAGCTTGCCATCTAGTCAATCAAATGCTTTTCTCTCATAGCTTTTTGGTTTGTGCTAGTAAAGCTCAATTTAATTAGTTAATGGGCATATATTTCAGAGAAATAATACATCCAATATGCTACATCTCTGAGTAGGGATTTCTGGATGCCCCTTTTTACACCCCTCACAACCTCACCTAATCTGATGTATTTGGCAGGCAGGGAGGGAGGGAGGGGGCATCTACCATTTCCCCACTTTATTTTCTTTTGGCTCAAGCCTGGATATGAGCTCCAGGGTCTCACGGTGTGCGTTTCAGAGAAGCAGCCATCCTTGCAAATCCTCAGATTCTTCTCTGGAGTAGATTAAAATCCAAGGGTGACAAGAACTCTTGTTTAATATCCTCCCACCCATGCCACAAATCCCAAAAACACAGCCAGGAGAAGTTCAGCAAGGGCTTTTCCTGGTAAGGAAGCATTTGGTGACAGTGAAATCTTTCAAAGCAGTCGTCTCCATTGATGCCCATCAGGGCTGCTTTGAAAAGATGCACCTGAAAAATGATTTTATGTAGGGGCAAGGTGGAAATGCCACTACACACAGGGGACCCTGTTGCTCCAGTCGTCTCCTGCCCCCAAGATTAGTTTTCACAGGTATAACCAACCACCCCACATTTCTTAGGAGGTGCAGCCCCTTTATAGTACCTTATTCCATTAAATGTAGCAATTAAACAACAATTCAGTTAAACAGAGGGGTTGAAAGAAGCCACACCCAGTGAAACTGCTGGTGGGAATAAACACCTTATATCTGCAGAGAATCCTTCAGGCTAAAGGGTTTTACAAGGTGAAGCCTGCTTGCCCCAGATGCTTCCCTTAGCTAGGGGAGAGTTCTCTTAGCCACACAAAGCTATCATTTGACAGCCAGGGATCTGGGAGGTGTGCAAGCAATCCCTGGCTGTGAAATGGGGAAAGCGGGTCAAGTTCATTCCACTTCCCAATTTTGGGAGAAAATGGCTCAATTTATTACCAGGTTAAGGTTGCGTAAAACATGGACCATGCATCTATCTGTAGTCACAAGCTGGCTATGAAGCAAATGTCAGTGATGATGTTCCCAATTAAGGGATGTGATGCGAGGAATACTCAGCTGTCCTTTTGACTGTGATTAGTCACTGGACACTCCTTGGCCTACTCACCTTTTGATTCTTGGCCTGAACCAGCAGATGAAAATAAATGGTTTCCTTTCCTTCCACTTTTCAGGGAGGTAATGATAGCTTGTATTGCCCACAAACCAAACACATTGCCTTGCAGTAATAAAAGCCATCTTGAAGGAATGAACAAGCAATGCCTAAGCTTGGCTTGAAGCTAGAAACAGAGAAGGGAGTGCACAATTGGGAGTTTATGCTTTTCCTGCCACACTGATGATTTTTTGCCATGGGGTTTTGTTCTGCCTCACAGCTGACTCCCCTGATGTCTCAGACCTTGATGCTCCCAGCACTCATAATCTCTTCTTTAACCCTTTCAGGATAACATTGCAGATTCAGTAATTAAGTTGATCCAGCCATATATCGACAGTGAAGAATTTCAGCCAGCAGCCATAGCCAAAGTCTCCAAAGCCTGCACATCTATCTGCCAGTGGGTCAGGGCCATGCATAAGTATCACTTCGTGGCAAAAGCTGTGGAGCCAAAACGAGTAAGAACTACAGCAGGGCTTCTTCAAAGTTATTGCATGTACACCTAAAACGGAATGGAGCCTCTGCCTGCCCCCATTGCTGCTAACCACAATTATTTTCCTTGGAATTATGGCAGAACTTGACATTCACAAAAATTTCTCTCTCTCCTCAGCAAGCCTTGAGGGAGGCTGAAGAAGACCTCCAGGCCACACAGAAGATTCTGGATGAGGCCAAGGAGCGTCTTCGAGAGGTGGAAGATGGCATTGCCAACCTGCAGGCCAAATACCAAGGTACTCTGGCCACAAAAGAGGAACTCGAGATGAAGTGTGATCAGTGTGAGCAGAGACTGGGTCGGGCTGACAAGGTAAGGGCCATGGCCACAACTGTGGAGTCTCCTCCCCCATTCCCTTCACCAGGCCTCACCTGCCACTTGTTGGGGCAAGATGGAAGACAGGAGCAGAGGCTGAAGGAAAGAACTGGGGGCGAAGAAACAGCTTTCTTTTGTTTCACATCAGCAGAGCTGTTAAAGAGACAGACACAATTTCCAAGTTGCAATCCAGAAACTTGGGGGGGAGGAGGGAATACTAGTAAAACCACCAATTTCTTCTGACAATTATGTCCGCCCGAGTAAGTTTACCAAATCCTCTTCGATAGTAATTTTGTGGCCTTAATCACAGCAGGGAGTCAACCTGCTTTTTCATTTCCCATATATCAGGAGTTGGGCTTAGGTGGGCAGTCCCAGTCACTGTTTTCCTGCGGCATTTTCTGCTAGGGTTTGGTGGAGCTTCTTTGAGAAAGAAACTAATGTCAGTCTTTCTTTTCTCCAGTTGATTAATGGCCTGGCTGATGAAAGGATACGCTGGCAGGAAACAGTCCAGAACCTCGATTATATGATTAACAATATTGCAGGGGATGTGTTAGCATCAGCTGGCTTTATAGCATACATGGGCCCTTTTACAGTGAGTAGGAAAAATATTTTATTTTCCAGAATACCTGAGCAGTGTCTTGATTTAGTTCTGGTACAGAATAAGTTCCCCAAGAGAAAATATGTTTCTGGGTCAAATTCTTGCTGCATCCCACATTGTAGCTAAACCATAGTGGCATAGTGCTGAATTGTCAAACATCTAAGTGTTGAAACTGGGATAGTTGCAGTCAAAATCTATCAGTGCATATTCTTGTTAATTAGTAAGTCCGGGGGCCAATGGCCACAGAGCTATTAATTACTAAATGGGCAGTCTTAGACCATAGGAATGTAACTGGTGGAGAGAGAGCTCTGTGTGATGTCATTTCCCCTGTTTCCAGTGGCAGGAAGAAATGAGACACATGTTGCTCTCTCTCTCTTTGTCCTTTTGCACCATGCTTTTGATGGAGATAGTTGTCTGTCTGTGTTCTCCCCATGTGCAGACATAGTTGAATCTTATAATTTAACTATGAATTTTGTAACCTAGAAGCATTTTTACCTGCATTGTTTTTGCTGGTGTTTGTTGAAGATGAGTGCAAGACTTTAAGTAAGCGCTATTTTTAACTTACTTTACAGTTTTTGTTTTGATTATTTTTCCAAGTGTGGTAACTATAAAGGGGGAAGCGAGCTTGCTTCAAAACTGGATTCAAATAGGTTTTGCAGCCTTTGCTTAGCTTTTATTTTTTCTGCCAAGGGATGGTAATCTGAAACTCTGACCAGCTAGCTTTCTAAGTGCAAACACTAAGCTGATTATTCTAAACATTTAAATCCCAAACACATGGGGAGACTGGAAGGATAGCTGTAATTCATACATCCTCTCCTACTTACTAAATCTGTCCCACAAGAGAAACAGCCAGTGCAATTGATAGTTAACAGGTATAAAGTGATGCATATTGGGTTTTTAAAAACTTAACTTCAGCTATGTGCTAGTGGGGCCTGAATTGGCGGTCACTGTCCAGGAAATAATTCTTTGTCAAGGTAGATAGATTAACGAAAATGCCAACCCAAGTGTGCAGTAGCTATATAAAAAGAGGAATTCCATATTTGGGCTCATTTAGGGAAGGGAGTGAAAATAAAATTTGCAATATCATAATTGCCCTTATAAAAATTGATGTGCAGCCACACATGGACTGCTATGTACAGTTCTCATTGCTTCATCTCAATAAGGCTATTGTAGACCTGGAAAAGGTGCAGAAAAGGGAAACCAACATTAGGACGGGGCTGGAACGGTTTAGTTTAGAAAAAACATACAAGTAAGGAGCAGGACATGATAGAAGTATGGAAAATTATCCAGGGTGTAGATGAAAGTGGATAGAGAGAATTGTTTCTCCTTCCCTCTTAATACTTGAACCCAGTCATCCAATGAAGCTGTATGTTGGACAATTTAGGAAAGACCAAAGGAAGTCCTCTTTTACCACCATGTGATGCAGTAAAGGCCACCAACTTGAGTGGTTTTGAAAGAGATGTTGATAAATCCATGAAGGAGAAAGCAGTCAGTGGCTACTAGTCACGATGGCTGTGTACAGAAGTGGTTTGCACAGTGGGCTGCACTGCAGAACCGCCCTCCTGACACCAGCATTGCTGCCCCATAACAGGACAGTGCAGGGGCAGGATAGCAACAGGGCTGGGGCTTCACAGGCTCCCCAGCAGGAGCACCAGAGTAGCCCCAACCTCACCATTGCCTTGTCCCATCACCACACTGTAAACAGCAGCAACACCAGCGTTGGGAGGATGGGAGGATGGCATCACCCCACTGCACCAACCAGTGATGAACTGCTAAATACCAGTTGCCTGGGAGCACAAGTGGGGGGGAGTGCTGTTGTGCTCATGTCCCGTGAGCTTCCCATAGGTATGTTGTTGGCTACTGTGTGAACAAGATGCTAGACAATCCATTGGAACAGCTAAGCATGTGGGCCTCAATGCTCTTTTTGAGCATGTTGGCCTAATTTAGCTAACTGTGATACTGATTTAATATCAGTGATGCTTAGTTTTCCTTTGCAGGGTCAATATCGCAATTCACTTTATGATGAATGGATAAGTAAGCTTGAGACGTATAATGTTCCACACACAAAAGAACCAAACCTGATAGGCACACTTGGAGACCCAGTGAAAATCCGATCGTGGCAGGTAATTTTAACAGTATACACTGACTGAATTGTTTTGAAATGTGTTCCCATGCTTTGAATAACTTTAACTTGTGGGGCTGAATCCTAGCTATGTGGACATGGCTTTGGTTTCCTGGGCCCTAATTCCATTGTAGACAGAAATCAAGAAGAAGTGAATCACAGAATAACTATACAATGGGTTGGACTGCACACCTCACCTTGTCCTCTTCTCTGCTGGCAGAAGTTTAAATTATGGAAAATTTGCTTGATTGACATATTTTGCACAGGTTACATAAATTCATTTTCCTTGCTGCAGAACATATGTTATTGCCAGTGCAGTTTTGTTTAGGGGCAGAGTACGCAGAATTTGCGTTTACTGTTAAAATGATGTGTTCTTATGCAGATTGCAGGTCTACCCAATGATACCTTGTCTGTGGAGAATGGAATGATAACCCAGTTCTCTCAGCGCTGGACTCTCTTCATAGACCCCCAGGGACAAGCCAACAAATGGATAAAAAACTTGGTAAGGGCTTCTGCTTCTGCAAAGTCATTAATCCACTTCAGTGATACCAGGGGATTTGGTAGCCCATCCTATCTCTGAGATTGAAGTTATGTTCCTATAAAGGCATGTTGTTTACATCTCACTGTTAAAATTCCCAGTTTGCAAACTATAAATGCAAATGTAAAAAAATACACACCCTTGTTATCTGAATCTTCTGATTATCTTATTATTATTATTATTATTATTATTAATTTTTAAAAATTCTGCTCTTTCCTTCATGAAATGATGGAAATATGGTTTAAGAATTTTAAAGCAGAAAACCAAACTTCATAGGTTTGAAGGTTCAGCTGCCAATTCTGAGTATTGATTTTGCAATGTGAAAAGCCACGATCAAAAAGCAAAAGCAGAACGGGGCATTGAACTGTTATCATGAAGAAATATGAGCAGTGAAAGTGGTTATCACGTTCCTTTTGGTTGCTTTCACACATTGGAGAGCTGAGTCGCAGGTCTGGGTGTTCGCTGTGTTCAATTTATTAACAAAGTGGATGCTTATACTCAGATTTCTCCACCCCCACCCCATGTTTCTTTTAATCAATTTTCCATTTGTTGTTCCACATTCACACAAGCAGGCCCCCACATATCACCCATACTGAGTTTCTCTGCACCTTCTCTGTTTTTCAGGAGAGAGATAGTGGGTTAGATACATCTAAGCTCAGTGATCGGGACTTCCTGCGCAGCTTGGAGAATGCCATTCGTTTTGGAAAGCCGTTCCTGCTGGAGAATGTTGGTGAAGAACTGGATCCGGCCCTTGAACCTGTCCTGCTAAAACAGGTGCCCCTGATTTTTCAGTGCCTGTTTGATAAAGTATTAGCAGGCACTGGCAACTTTTCTGCTGTCAGCACTGAGTGAAGGGGCTACTCTAATGTTGGAATGCCTTTCATCTTTAAGAACTGCTATCTTCTGTGTGAATTGGGGTTACAAAGGTGCAGATTTGTAGTTGAGAAGCTTTGGGCAGTAGGAGAAGGCTTACTTCTTCCCCTGACAGCTGGTGTTGCCTCTATTAGCTGCTGTTATCATCCATAAAATGAAGGAAAGAAAAATGCTTGTTAATATGTGTTGATATGCTGGACCAACTGGGACTAGGAAGCAGCTTTGATGCCGAGACATGCAAATCTGTCTTCTGGTTGTGGACTGATACTAGCCCAGAAATTCTGCAAAAATCCATTCTGGACTCACCATTACCATCTACTTTTGCCTATCCCAAGCCACACTATCCGTACACTCTCAACAACATGAATTTGTTGGATGGAGTTGGCTATGAACGTTGTGGTACTATCTGTTACAGAATTGTGTCTCTTCTGTTTGCATAGATGTTTGTTGTTGCTGCTGCTTATTTTTACTTGTTTCCCTGATATTCAGACCTATAAGCAGCAAGGTAGCACAGTGTTGAAGCTGGGAGACACAATCATTCCATACCATGAGGACTTCAAGATGTACATCACCACCAACCTACCTAATCCCCACTACACACCAGAGCTGTCCACCAAGCTTACGCTGATTAACTTCACCCTATCCCCCAGGTAACACCAGCTCTACTTTTCATTGCTGATGCCAGCAAGTGTTCTGATACTCTTCTTGGGCTTAAAAATCCTCCACTTTAATCATGTCAGCTGCTATTCCCCACCTGTAGTTCTGAGTTAGAGGTTGCATCCCATCAATCTTGATAGATGGAACTATGAATTTGAGCCCTGCTGGGTATGCAGTTTGCGGCTGGGGAAAAGTCTGAAACCAAGCTCTAATAGAACATGAAGATTCCATATGACCCTTTGTTGTTCAAATTGTAATATGTGTGGTTACTTTCTTTCTTTTTACAGTGGCTTAGAGGATCAGCTGTTAGGCCAAGTGGTAGCTGAAGAGCGGCCTGACTTGGAAGAGGCCAAGAACCAATTGATTGTCAGTAATGCCAAGATGCGACAGGAGCTGAAGGAGATAGAAGATCAGATCCTGTACCGCTTGAGTTCTTCTGAGGGGAACCCTGTTGATGATCTGGAGCTTATCAAAGTGTTGGAGGCATCCAAGCTAAAAGCAGGGGAGATTCAGGTTGGTGACTGATCTGCACTTCCACTGCAGCCTGTCAGCTGTTTGCTTTGACTTAATGTGGAATGGTGCATTTTGTCTCGGTCTTGAATCTCCTGCAGGCCAAAGTGAAGGTAGCTGAACAGACAGAGAAGGACATTGACATCACCCGGCTGGAGTATGTGCCTGTGGCTGTCCGCACCCAGATCCTCTTCTTCTGTGTCTCAGACTTGGCCAATGTCGATCCCATGTACCAGTATTCATTGGAATGGTTCCTCAACATATTTCTGACAGGAATTGCAAACGCTGAGAGAGCAGGTACCTCTGATAATGTGCTGTGTGTGAAGAGAATCCCACCCCAAACCCCTCAGTGTCTCACTTAGAACTATAGAATTGTAGAGTTGGAAGGGACCATACTCTGATCAACACTAAAAGGACAATTTCATAGTTCAAATGTTCAGAGTTTCTAAAGTATTATGTTTGCATAGTAAAGTTGTTAGCCATAGGATAGTAACCTCAGCAAAGTAAATATGTAATATATTGGTGATCCCAAATGCTATATCCCGTTATGTTTGCTACAAGCCATCCCAAAATGAATTGGTGGTCTTGCAGTTCTTCTGGAAGATGTTCAGACTTTTGAAGGATTGGAGATTTGTTCATCCTTGCACTTCAGTATCCAGTAGAGCTCAGTGCTGGAATAAAATTGGCACACAGACCTTTTAAGAGTACACCTACTCATTATGGATCATAATCAGCCCCTACTAGCTTATTGCCAGAGTTGCAGAATCTCAATGAACTTCAGCTTGATCCCAAATTATTTCTGTACGGGGTTCAGGAAAAAAAATCACTTTGCTGAATCTATAAAGAGGGTCATCATTTCAGATCATGCTGGTGGCAACATTCAGCCATATATGCTGTAGAACTAGTATGTAATCCAGAGATGCAGGTGTTCCTGATGCCCTCTGCCCTTCCCTCACCATATCTAAATTGTTCTACTGTCAAGCTCTGTATGAGAGAATTCTTTTAAAGCACTAGCTTTTAACTTGGTATCCTTATCAGTGCAAAGCACTTGGCTTTTAAATGGCCTTCAGCCATCCTAGCAGTTTTTATTTCTCCAGGCAGTGTTCAGTATGCCAGCACCAGACAGGAGGCATGAGAAGTTTTTCTGGCTCACTAGTGCGGGCCTAAGTCCTCTTGAATAATGAAAACAGTGCTAAAGTGTATGGCAATATTGTGGGTCATTTCCTCCTACTTGCTGTCTGCATTGTTATTTTGTGATTTCTTATTTTCAGACACCCTAAAGAAGCGAATAGCAAATATCAATAAGTACCTCACCTTCAGCCTCTACAGCAATGTGTGTCGGAGCCTCTTTGAGAAGCACAAGCTCATGTTTGCGTTTCTCGTCTGCATCCGGATCATGATGAACGAAGGCAAAATAGACATGGTCAGTGAAACTACATCCTCAGACCCTTTTAAGCAAGTATCTGTGCGATCATGAACTGCTATGAGGCTGCTTTTCAAAGCATGTAACTACGCACTGTACAACAAACATGTCTTAAAGCATAGCCCATTGATATAATGCAACATCACCTATTAAAATAGGTTGAAGGCACTCTGTGTTTCACTGGTGGCACAGAATGTTCAAATATAGGCATCTGGGAAACCTGATTATGCCAGGTGTGTGTGTGTGTGTGTGTGTGTGTGTGTGTGTGTGAGAGAGAGAGAGAGAGAGAGAGATGCATGTATGACAACCACCTGCTAACTTGATCCTAACTCTTTCTGTGAATGGAACAGAATTCAGGGAATGAGGCATTCCCACCTTCCCTTTCCCTCTGCAGCTCCATGAACTCCCTGAAAATCTGTTATAGGGGTGAGGTGACTGGGTGACCCTTGGGAAGGGATATGGGAGGCTGTTTCAGACGGAAAGGAGAAATGACAAGCACCCACTTCACTTTACTTGAGCAGAGGAGCATCTGTTTGCTGCAGAAAACATCCATGTAATGTTTGTGTTCCCCATAGCAGTTGCAACTTGTAGGGCTACTGCTACAGTGTGCTTCTAGACATATATTCCTGGGGCAAATCCATACCATACACTAAAGCACATCCAACACACATATAAAGCACATGACCTCCCCCCCCCCAAAAAAAAGAATACAGTGGTGCACCGCAAGACGAATGCCTCGCAAGACGAAAAACTCGCTAGACGAAAGGGTTTTGCGGTTTTTGAGCTGCTTCGCAAGACGAATTTCCCTATGGGCTTGCTTCGCAAGACAAAAACGTCTTGCGTTTTTTGCAAGTTTGTTTCCTTTTTCTTAACACCGTTAATACAGTTGCGACTTGACTTTGAGGAGCGAATCATAGAACGCGGTGTGGTAGCCTTTTTTGAGGTTTTTGGTGATTTTTGAAGCTTTTCCAAAACTTTTCCGACACAGTGCTTCGCAAGACGAAAAATTCGCTAGACGACAAAACTTGCGGAACGAATTAATTTCATCTTGTGAGGCACCACTGTACTGGGAACTGTAGAACTACAAATCCCAGCATCCTTAACAAACTAAAGTAATGTCACTGAATGTTATGTTTCTGGGAAGGTGGAGCAGTATTACATACCTTTGTTCTTAAACTTGTGACCAGTGCAGAACTGTCCTCACAAACATACCTTATGGAAGTGATGGTTGCCCCGACAATTTATCATGCAGACTGGTCCCTCGTCAAGAGTCTGTAAACATTTTGACAAGCCTGCCATCTGTGGGCCAGAGAGGTGAACACCTCCATACATTGGCACTTCTGGCCATGGTTCATGGAAGGAAAATTCACAAGCAGAAAGTCTAATTCTTCCTATCGATTATTTGTGATTTTTTTACCTTCAGGATGAATGGCGATACCTAATTTCAGGTGGTGCAGTTAAGACCATGCGGGATAATCCAGCTCCTGCATGGTTATACGAAAGAGCATGGAATGATATCTTGGCCTTGACCAACCTACACAATTTTTCCAGCTTTGCAGATGATTTTGTGGCAAATCTGAATGGTTTCCGAGCAATTTTTGACAGCGCAGAACCTCACAGGTGCCGTTTCCCCTTCAGTTCCCAGTAGGGTTGTAGGTCCTGTAGTGATTTTTGTGTGGCTCTGCCCTCCCTTCCCCATCCCTCACCCCCGCTGCTTGCCAGTGGTCATTCTGCCCAGAAAAGGGCTAGAGATTTGTTACTGACCTTGCCAGCCCCTTAAAAACATCAGAAGAGCCCTGCTGGCTCAGGCCAGAGGCCCAGCTCGTCCAGCATCCTGTTCTCACAGTGGCCAACCAGATGCCTGTGGAAACTCCTGAGCAGGTCCGGAGTGTAACAGCATTCCATGATTCTACACCTATGATTCCTAGAATCTGGTGTATGGAGGCATATTGCCTCCAGCAGTGGAGCTAGAGCACAGCCATCAAGTGATCTGTCACAAAGATTGATCCCATTATAGTTGCCACACGAAATCCACTCTGAGAAGCCTGTCGTCTTGCCCTATGCCTGTTACATTTTCAGTGTGAAATGTGGAAACCTGACACAGCCCTTTCCTCTCTTGCAGGGAGCATCTGCCTGGCCTGTGGGACGCCAAGTTAGATGCCTTCCAGAAGTTGCTGGTCCTCCGTTGCCTGCGAGGGGACAAAGTCACCAATGCAATGCAGGACTTTGTGGCTGCCAACTTGGGGCAGACCTTCATTGAGCCTCAGGTAGCTACCAGCGGTTGAGCGTGGGTGGTAGGAGGGGTGAGCAGATAGATGTTTGGCAAAGCCATCACCTCAGTGTCTCATCCTGCCGCCTTCTTTCTCAAGTCTAGCTATGGCCTTATTCCCAAAGCATAAGACGGGGAAACGCTGTGCACTGACTCTGAGCAAATATCTTCTCCATTGTCCACTACCAGTGCTTAATAGAAAAATTCTGCCTTTATTCCCATTTCAGACTGCAAACCTCTCTGTGGTGTTTAAGGAATCTGCCGCTACTACCCCTCTTATTTTCGTCCTCTCTCCCGGCACAGACCCAGCTGCTGATCTCTATAAATTTGCTGAAGAAATGAAGTTTTCTAAGAAACTATCTGCAATTTCTCTTGGACAGGGACAAGTAAGTTCCCAGTGCTATAGTGCTGCACATCCCTTAAAACATGGCTAATCCTCATTAATTGCTCTGTAGCTCTTTTCCAATAAACTTTGTGAAGTAGATTCCTGCCATTACTATCTTTGAGTGGATAACGAAGTATAAGAGCAGTGGATGTGTTCAAGTCCACCGCTGAGTTTTCATGTCTGAGTGCAAGGTTTCACCCGGGGGGAGCTGAATTCAGCTCTTCCAGCACCCACTACAAAATACTGCAAACCTGTTTCACACACTTTACTGCTTTCAGGAATTCTGGGTAACGACACTTGTGGACTCTGATCCACAAAAGCTGGTTGACATAATAAATTTGTTAGTGTCGTGAAACTCTTAAATCATGTTTGCTGTCCTGCAGTATTCCTTCTTACATCTTGTATGGGTCCTTCTTACATCTTGTCTCCTGCAGGCAGACATGGACTTTGAGAGCCTACAACGCTCTAAGTGACCTTCACGCCCTTAAGTCAGGGGTGGGGAACTGGATCCAACTGGCAGACCAAATCCTTATATCCCCCACCTCACCTGTCAATCACCTGGTGCCACATTGTCAGATGACCTTTTTCATGTAGCACTGCACACAAAATGGGCATCAGGATTTCAGTGCACAGTGTTATGCAAGCCCTGACAATCAGCTGATTGGTGGTGCCTACCAACTCCCTTTTAGTCCATCCACCTGGCTTTCTTAGTTTTTTCAGCTTTCTTAGTTTTTCTGCCTTCCCTAATTCCCTGCGGACATAGTACAGCCACCCTGACTGACCTGTGGCTAACTGTGTCATTCTGTGTTGCTTCTTAGGGTCCCCGCGCAGAAGCCATGATGCGCAGTGCTATGGAGCGTGGGAAGTGGGTCTTCTTCCAGAATTGCCACCTGGCTCCAAGCTGGATGCCTTCTTTGGAACGACTCATTGAAGGCATCAACCCTGACAAGGTGACACACAGATGGACCTCAGCTTTTGCTTCCCTGTGCATTTTCAGCAGAAGCCATAAAGTTTCTCCCTGGATCCTTATGTAAATGTTTATAGGTAGCTGTAGAAAAATTCTTAAAGTGATGGGACAGCAGTAGTTAGGCACGATCTTTCTAGAGCTTTCTACTTTCTTTGCAGAGCATGCTTATGCTGCCAACAAGAAGCTGGGCAAAAAGGGTGGAGGAGGTAGGGATTAGTTGCAGAATCATGAGGCTCCATATGGGAGCAAGATAATAAGATGAAATAGAATCTCCAGTGAGCATTTTTTTGCTTCTGTAAAGGAAAGTGCAAGTGTCACTTTCTCTTGATGTTCTCCTTACACATTCTTATTGCAGGATGTCTTTGAAAGCTCACAGGAATAAGCAGGATATCTTAAGAGAAACGTTGACTGTTCCCTCCTATGAGAAATATATTTGCTGGTCTCTTTGTGATGGAGGAACACTTCTCTAATGGGAGTGAGAAAAGACTCTTCCGTAGGTGTTTCTAAAAAGTAGAACGGAACTGTTTCAGATTATACATGGCTCATATTTCAATTGCCTAGGTGCACCGGGACTTCAGACTTTGGCTCACCAGTCTGCCTAGTAACAAGTTTCCAGTGTCCATCCTCCAGAACGGATCTAAGATGACCATTGAGCCACCACGGGGAGTAAAGGCTAATCTGCTGAAATCTTACTTAAGCCTGAACAATGACTTTCTGAACTCCTGTACCAAGGTAAGAGGTCCCATTTTCCAAGTTTTCAGACAGCACTTTCTCATTCCTAGCTTTCTCCTGCCAAGGGATTGGTTACATTAGCTTCTGAATCAGTCCCTGTTCCTCTCCACTGCTACTGTGCCTCTTTGCACAAAGGGTACCACGCTACAGTGGTGTACAGCCAGATTTGGGGGGGGGGGCATGCCTTTCTTGCTCATTAGAAGCAACTGTTAATGGAAATGTTGTAGCAGCATCTTATTCTGTGACACTTAGGACCCATAAGAGCTTTTCTCAATGCATGTCCTCATTATTTTCATCTTGCAGCTTACGGAGTTCAAATCCTTGCTCCTCTCGCTTTGCCTCTTCCATGGGAATGCACTGGAAAGGAGGAAGTTTGGGCCACTGGGGTTCAACATTCCTTATGAGTTCACAGACGGAGATCTGCGCATCTGCATCAGCCAGCTGAAGATGTTTCTGGATGAATATGAAAACATCCCTTACAAGGTAGGAGGAGAGTGGTGCATGCCAAGGGTGAAATCTGGGCTGTGAGAAAATGTGTGTGAAGGAATAAAATCCTTCCAGGAAGACGGATTATGTAGGTGACCTAATACTTGGGGAGAAGGTCAGATAGTGCTTCTAGTCTTATTGGAAATACTGCTAAATAGCCTGAAGTTCCACGTTTGGCGGAACATATTCACCATTTCTCCTCAGTTCTCTGGAGAAGCAGTAGAATAACTTGCTGCAACACAGCAGCTGCAGCAAAATATACTTGAGGCCTCTCTTGCCACATGCTCTGATGCGACAGGAGTATCTGTCTCCAAGCAGTGGGCCTGAATATTGTGTACAGTTTAAATTACTCAAAATATTTAAACTGGATTCATTTGGACTGGTCCAAATAATCTGCCTTTGCACAGCCTTCATCACTAGTCAGTGTTTGTCAACAACAACAATATTACTTAAATCTTGCCCATCTAGCCGTGTCTTCCCAGCCACTGTCAAACCTTCTGCACCCTCTTATCCATTGCTACCATGCTTGTTAACTGTAAATCCATTTCTTGCATTCAGCATGGTGTGCCCTTATTTCCCTGTCTAATATTAATAACAACAACAACAACAACGATGATGATGATGTATTATTTATATGTCACCCATCTGACTGGGTTGCCCCAGCCACTTTGGGCAGCTTCCAAGAAATTAAAACATCAGATACCATGTGTTTGGATAAAAAAATTCCTTCCAGTAGCACCTTAAAGACCAACTAAGTTAGTTCTTGGTATGAGGTTTCGTGTGCATGCACACTTCTTCAGATACCAGTATCTGAAGAAGTGTGCATGCACACGAAAGCTCATACCAAGAACTAACTTAGTTGGTCTTTAAGGTGCTACTGGAAGGAATTTTTTTATTTTGACTATGGCAGACCAACACGGCTACCTATCTGTAACTGGAACCATGTGTTTGGAGTAGTTGAGGGAAGCCAATCCAAGCTTGTGTTTGTTTTAATGCTGTAGCTGAACCAGCCAGAGAAAAAAGTTCTTGACGTGTGTAAGTAGATGGTGGAGACTTGGATCCCTGTGCATGACAGAAGGCACTTGCACTCATGCACAACCAGGTGATCTCTTGCATGGGTGCTCTTTCCCTGGAGAGTGTTTCAGTTCTTCAAGGTGGCTTCTGGCATGGAAAAAAGAGGGCTGGCAAAGTGCCCCAAATTGCTCTCCTCTTGTACCCAAGCCACAGCCTCCTCTGCCATTTCTATGTCCTTGTCCTTTTGTAGGTTTTGAAGTACACAGCAGGTGAGATTAACTATGGAGGCCGGGTGACGGATGACTGGGACAGGCGCTGCATCATGAATATTTTGGAAGATTTCTACAACCCAGATGTTCTCAATCCAGAGTTTTCTTACTCAGAATCTGGTGTCTACAAACAGATTAGTACCACTTATGACCTTAATGTAAGTTGCATAAACTAGTAGGCAAACACACTGCACTATAGAAAGAATTAAACCCATACTAGTCTGAGTGTGTTGTTCTGTATGTGCCTGGTTGATTCAAAAGTGAACCACTTTTCTAAGAGTCTGTATCAGATTTGGGAAGATCTCTCACAGATGAGTCTGTTCCTGAAACAAAATGCATGATGCTGTCACAGGGATTGTAACACTTCTTCCAAAATACAAATTTTGGTTGAAACCCTGAGTGACAGGTTAACCAGGCAAACACATAATAATTCATAAGCACAACTTGGTAGGTGAACAATCTTATTAGAATGTGTTCTTTTATAACTGTTGGAACCGTTTCTCCCTTTCTTTCAGTAGTTTACTTTTGGTCTTTCTTAAAGAAATTCCTCCTCATTGTTCTGCGTGTTGATTTCCCCCCATAGGGATACATCCAGTACATCAAGAGCCTTCCCCTCAATGACATGCCTGAGATATTTGGATTGCATGACAATGCTAACATCACCTTTGCTCAGAATGAGACTTTTGCACTCCTTGGGGCCATTATTCAACTTCAGCCAAAGACATCAACAGCAGGAGGGCGGAGCAGGGAAGAGGTCTGTAAGCCTGCTACCCTAAAGGAATATGAACCTAGTGCATACCCCCACCCAGAAATACTCTTTAATAGAAAAAGCTGCCTGTATACCAAGAGGCAGAACAGAAATGGCTCAGAATGCCACAGTGGGCCCAGTTCAGCTCCCTGAGAATCTTCCATTTTAAAACAAAAACATTTCTTGCCCTTAGGGCTGAGTAGATAACCTGAAAAGTGTTTGGGCAATGTCTCCTGAAGTCTCAGAAAGGAAGCAGAATAAGAGTTCTAGGAGGCAACGAGAGCTCTTGGCCATGACTAAAAATCATGCAGAATGTTATGCAAATAAAAGAATAATCAGCAGCACTTAATGTGCATAATTTCTACAGATCACAGAATTCAGCACTTTTTTGTACAGAATTTGAACTGCGAAGAGTCAGAATATTATTATTTTTTAAATGAATAGCATTGTCCTCATTACAGAACTACTTTGCTGTGTGAAGATCTCTTTCTGTCTTACAGTAGACATCTCAAGGGAGCAAAGGCACCCACCTTAAAGGTTAGGTGACCTTACAGCCTGGCTGCAGTATAAATTGCATATGTAATGTGAGAGCAGAAACAAATTACAGAGTAGAAACAATTTAATTTTCATCTTAGACACGAGTCTTCTCTCACCCAGTTTAAATAAGCTGCTCTGAAGGTCTCCACCCACAAACTGTTCCTTCCACGTCTTTTCCATACATTTTCTAGATTGTGGAGGAGACTTCAAAAGATATATTGGAGAAAGTGCCTCAGCCCATTGACTTGCAGAGAGTGATGCTGAGATATCCTGTATTGTATGAGGAGTCCATGAACACGGTTTTGGCACAGGAAGTGATCAGGTATAAGTCTTACTTTAACCCAGCTCTTTGCAGGACTCCTCTGCAGGAGCCTCTCAGAGTTTACAGTTTAGTAAACTGAAACTAGTAGAGGAGCAACTGCTAGGGAGAGCAAGTGGGTACAATAGATCTGCAGGCAGGTAAATGAGGCAGGATCTGCCTTTCTCCACCTATTTGGGCATTTGAGGACAAACCCCATTTACATTACCCTCACAGCACATAAATTTGTGTTTCAGCTTAAGGTTATGAAAACTGAACTATTTATAACTTTTCTGACATTGAAATGTGGAAAGAAACAAATACCCTCCTCCCCATCCCAGAATTCATATTTCAGACATATTAATATCTAGTTACGCTGGAAATGAATTTAAACAGCCTTTACAGAGCTGCATATGATATAATGTTGAGAATTTTGTTGAAAACCAGCATATAACTTAAACATGATATCCCCAAGTTTACACAATAGTGCAGTCATATATGCTCACAGAAGTTATTAAAATCACAGCATTGGATTAGTTTGCCTTTTTTTTAAAACAAGAATACCTGCCTTGATTTTGCACAGATACAATCGTCTGCTGGCAGTCATTGCAGCGAGTTTAAAAGATCTGCTGAAAGCTCTCAAAGGCCTAGTGGTGATGTCATCCCAGCTGGAACTGATGTCCATCAGTTTATACAACAATATGGTCCCGGAGATGTGGAATAGTAAGGTACTTCTGAGTGCTATGCACAGTTTTTGGTAGTTGCAGCAGTGCAGCAGGTTGTTTTGCAAAATGGGAGAAACCCCTCTGTACTACTAAGCTGCTATGACTGGTCAGTTTTTCATAAGGAACGTCAAGCCAGACTGAAACTTCACAGATGTACAGATGAAGCCAAACCTTAAAAAACACTTTTTCTTGCTTACATTGTAGAAATTTAGCACCATAGATTACTGGCTGACCAAGTAGAGTTAATTTTAATTTGCATTTAAAATGTTTGCCTCATAGCAGTTCAAAGGACTGGGACTTACAGCTGCTTAACAGCTCTTTCTTCCAATGCCATTCTTCCCACAGGCCTATCCCTCCTTGAAGCCCTTGGCCTCCTGGGTGAACGACCTGCTGCTGCGCATTGACTTCTTGCAGAGGTGGATTGAAAAAGGGATCCCACCTGTGTTCTGGATAAGCGGCTTCTTCTTCCCACAGGCTTTTCTAACAGGGACACTGCAGAACTTTGCCAGAAAGTCTATCATATCCATAGACACCATCTCTTTTGACTTCAAGGTCAGTGGATCATGTTGTATCAAAAGCTCAGCAAGTGATGTTTTTCACCCTTTTACCTACTGAAAACCCAAGTGTCAGCTTTGCAAGTGAAAGGTACTTGTAGTTCCTAGTCCCCCATTACATTTAAGCCACTACAGCAGTGGTTCTCAATTACCACAGAACACCCCTACTTTTTAAAATGTGGTAGTTTATGTTCTGTGAGTGGTGCTACAGGTATCCCCAACTAGACACAATCATTCTGCTCAGATACAGACAAACTCCTTTGATATAATCCCACAGGCAGGCTTCTTTTTCTGTGGTTTCAAACTGGCACATTTCTTTCACCTGATTGATTGATTGATTGATTGATTGATTGATTAAAACTTGCTTTCCCACCCTCTCAATTTAGGTGATGAGTCAGCCTGTGCAGGCACTAACTCAGCGACCTACTGAAGGGTGTTACATCCATGGCTTGTTTCTGGAAGGGGCTCGCTGGGACCCCATGTTCTTTCAGCTTGCAGAGTCACGGCCAAAGGAGTTGTACACAGAAATGGCAGTCCTGTGGCTAGTTCCTGTGCCTAACCGCAAGCCTCCAGCCAAAGGCATCTATCTGTGTCCCATCTACAAGACATTAACTCGTGCAGGTAAGCCTTTCAGGGGAAGGTTGGGTGAAGGATGCCAAAACTTGGAAAGGAACAGTATTAGAAATTCTTCTCATGAATCTAGCCTTTCTCAACTTTAGGTCCGCAGATGGTGTAGGACTACAACTACTATCATCCCTAGCTTAGTAGTAGTCAGGGATGATGGGAGTTGTAGTTCAGCAACATACTAAGAAAGGCTACAGTAATCTATCAACAGGGGAGACAGGTGCTTTCTCATGCTGAAAATCAGGTTAGAATTTTAGATATGTCCCTTTGCATCTTTGACTACTTTTAGCAAGATAAAAAGCTTCCCCCATCTCTCAAACAATCTGGGGATTACAAACAATCCCTTGTTACATGGTGTTTGCATAAACCTTTGCTAGGGAAGGGGAAGCAGAAAAACAAGGAAGAAAGTGCTCTGCCCTCCAGCCATGATAATTTTTTTCAGCTACTTTTCCGTCTCCAGAGATTTCTTTTGCAGAAATCATGCCAGTTTGAAAGACAAAAAAACTCCTGTAGCAAATGTCATTTCAGCCGTAGGATCATCAGCCTGTAAGTGGTACAAAGATATTATCTTCTTCAGTATACTACAGTCTAACACTGTTCATTTTCTTTGCTAGGGACACTGTCCACAACGGGCCATTCTACTAACTATGTGATTGCTGTAGAGATTCCAAGCAGTAAACCTCAGAGGCACTGGATTAAACGGGGTGTTGCCTTGATCTGTGCCTTAGATTTCTAAACACTGAAGGAATAGACTTGAGCAGCTTCCTGAAGCTTAGAGGAGAATGAAGTTATGCAGGTGCTCTATGCAACTAGACTTGTTCGATGAAGCCTCCTCTGCTGAAACAGAGCTGATCATAAGATTGTGATAATGCTATCATTTCATTAATTTAATCCTATAACATTAATAAAATATCAACTTTGGTTTCGCAGACAGCTGTGGCACTCCTAACTGGGATTTCCCTCATCCTGTAGACAAAGAGGACACAAGGGTGCAGTTGCTAAGATGTATAGTGACAAAAGCATTTCTGTTTTTGCAAGTATAGAGACAAAATTTAAGTTTTAAGGTCTGATCAGAGAAACCTTCAGATGGGTATACATTTTATTTTCTGACCCAGAACTGGTATTTACAGCACTTGAAACTGACAAAACAAAAGACAGTTGATTCTGTCAACATATAAAAAATAATAATTCTACAGTCAGCATCTGTACATATTTTCAGAGAAAGCAAATGCAGTTCTGCTGTCAGCTGCACTACCGTCTCAGGAATCACTGGGTGTCCTTTCACTCCTCAGCTTGTGGTCTTCCTTTGCTTTCCACTAATCATTTCTGGTAGTACAAAAGTAGACTCAACTATACATGTTCATGGAATGAGTTTCAGCAAAAGAGAAATCCTTCCAGAAATCCTATGATAGCCTATGACTACCAGCAAGCATAACCTACAGCAAACTTGCAGGTGGGTCCTGGTCTCTCTCCTCAATACGAATGCTGCTGCATTTACCATGTACAGTCAAACCTCGGTTGTCGAAAGTAATCCATTCCGGAAGCCTGTTCAGCTTCTGAAATATTCAACAACCGAGGCACGGCTTCCGATTGATTGCAGGAGCTTCTGGCACTCAAGCAGAAGCTGCGTTGGGACATTCAGCTTCTGGAGCATTTACTTCCGGGTTTTTGGCGTTCAGGAGCCAAGTTGTTCAAAAACGAACTGAGGTTTGTACTGGATTTTCACATGACACAAGAGTAAATCAATGTACATAAGGAGGAGTAGACAAGAAGGTCTCAAGTCGGCTGTGGTGGCAGTAGAGCTGCCATGCTGATTATCCAGCTTGCCAATCTTTTACTGTTAAGCCTGTTGCTGCAGCAGAAGACTGGCAATGAGGTAGAACTGGGGGGGGGGGGATTGTACACCCTTGCTGGCAAGTAGCAGCAGCAGAGGGTGACTGAATATGCAGCTGTAGGGCTGCTGAGCAGTGTCCACAATCCCAGGTACACCTGCGCACTGATGATCCAGCTGTCTCTGCCTTCATCATCACCCACGCTAACGGCATAACTCCTCCCTCACTGATCACTGCCACCCACTGCTGAGAAAACTACTACTTCTTGCCCTGTCTCACTTCTCACTATAAAAGCACACAAGGAAAACCAATTATCCAACAGTAGCCCTTTCATCAACAGTCTGCTTCCTGTCTGTGCCTCAGAAGTGTTAACAACCCCCAAAAAGGGTCACTTCACATTCACTGGCAGCAGTGAAGGAGCTGCTTTCCTGGGGCTTCTTCCTTTATTTCACCTGCCACATGCTTGGAGGAATCACACAGAGAGACCACTGTCATGATTCCTACCCACCTGATTTTTTTTGGGAGGTCTAACAGTTCCAGAGAGCAGAGAGAGAACAGAACAAATACCTATGTTACTTCTAGCATATCATGACACTAATCCACCCATTTCAACTGTTTGTCTCAGCATTGTTTTAACTTCATAAAGGGTGGTTTTATGCAGCATAATCTGAGCAAAAGCCAAGGGACTTTCAAGGGGCACCTGAGGCTACAGTTTATCAACCCCCAAGTTCAGGAAGGGGGAAATAATCTTGTATGATTGATCATTCTGATCTTTTTCTGTGCATGGCTAACAAACAGAAAAATATAACAGAAAGCAGCACACACTTCAAGGTATACACCCCTGTAAATTGTAAGTCACACTGTGTCCTTACTTTGGGCACCCACCGCCCATTTCAGAAATTCCTCTCCCTTTTCCTGCAACAACTGAAGAAACCACCCAGAGAAACATTAACAGGACTGATACTGAACTGAAAGACCTTCTGCAAAGGAGGAGCAAAGAAGCCTGACCTTCAAGTGGAAAGCATCCCTTCCAATGCTCATAATAGATTCCTGGAAAAAGGGTAGATGGCCACCTGTAGTCCACTACAATGATAATATGGCTCAGAAAATATATATATACATTTTAATACAGAAAATAGATAATAGCCTCCCAGGAGAACACAGAGCCATCGGCACTGGCCAGAAACAGTACACTGCCAATTCCTTTTTTGCTGGGAAAACTGAACCCAACACTACACCAACTCCTGCTGCAATGCCCTTCTAGAAGGTGGCAGGAATTTGGTTTCTCCTTTTCCAATAATCTCCCTACAGAGCTTCTGAAGGATGCCATTGGCTACTGCAAGATATACTGCAGATGGATTTCGGACACTGAGTAGCAAATTCAAGTGCTGTGTTAAGTAGGACCCTCAAGTGGTCCTGGTCCTTAGGGTTTGGAGAAAAGTTACACTGGAATGCCCACATAGTCCACCACCATTAGAGGAACATCTACAGCCCATTTGAATGCAGGTGGATTTGCATGTAACATTACACTAACACTGATTATTTGAACAGAGATGTTCAGTGCAAAGCCCATCTCCTGGGCACTGCCCAGCTGGTAGAGCCTGAAATGTGCACCAGATGACCAAAGTGACAAGCAGTGAACACAACGTACTGTCCAAAGGCCGGTGCTACTGACGCTTGGCTTTATACGGCCGGGAACGTTTCCGCCGGTCAGGCTTCCGCTGCTTGTGGAGACGCCCAATGCTGACCCCTTGCCGCCTACGCACAGAGATGTTCTGTTCAACAAGGCTAGCCAACATTCCTGCAGGAAGAGAGTTTGAAAGGTTAGCTAAAGAGAAACAATTGTTATGCAGTTAGGAATGTTCTTTCCTTTTCAGCCACTTCAAAACACAAATTCTAGGGAAATAGCTTTACTTGCCAAACAAAAGTCTTGGGACCTTAAACCAAAGATTTATTGTAGCATAAAGGTTGTGTGAACTAAAGCTTCCATAGCCAGTCCTCTAAAGATTACAATATTCATCTTTAAGGTGCAATTTAAGACATACTGTCCTTCAAAGTAAACTACACAAGTCTTCAATTCTGTACCAGAGGGCAGGTTAGATAGTCAGGAGCATTATATGCATCAGAAGTTCATGATCAGGAATTATTTAAAAAAGCATGCCCAAACATGGAAACTCTTCAAAGGTCCTCTTTTGTGGATGCTGCCTTCAAAGGGAGATTTAAAATCAAAGCTGCAGTTTCCAAAATGCAAGTGAAGACCAAAAGAACAGTCCCAGATGCCAGGACTGCTCAACAGGCATCTTACCTTCTTGTGCCAGCATGGAGATAAAGGTGCATATGAATTCATCATAATTGTGAGTTCTTCTCTGGTCATCAATCTAAGGGGAGGAGTCAGTAAGGTGGAAGAGAATTATCAGTTTAGCAGTTATAGTCGAAGCAGTCAAGAGAAAATGTTTGCCAGTGTTAACTTTTATGTGGCTGACTGGCAATATATAAGTGAATTAAGTCTACTGTATCTTATCCAAAATAAGCTTGGGAAATTATATCCAGTGGCACACCAGTGCCCACAAATGAACGATGGCAAAACCCCATTTTCTCCAGTTTTTAGTAGATGCATAATAAGTAATAGATAATGAGATTTCCAGCTTCAGGCAAGAGGCACTGTGCAAATATTACTAACCCAGCCAAAAAAAAGCAGTAGCTTAGCATCATGAATGGTCTCCTGGTATGATGTCTTCTGATTTTGCTAGTCTGGAGACTTCTTTTCATATCAGAAACTGTGGTCATGGTGAAGGAAAGTCATCTCATGATTACCCCCCAAGATGAAACACCCTGCTAGAATACCTTGAACTTCTTCCTTTTCTCTACCTCCTCCTTTAAACAGGCTTCATAGTTAGCTATTTCGGCTTCCACACATTTCAGCAGTGCCAGCAGCTCCTGCCAGAGCCAAAACAGGGACAGTATGAACACACCCAATCCCCAACAGTGTTTCATCGACTTGCAAAGTCAGCAGAAAAAACAGTGCACCATCTAGAACAATCTCACATGAAGCACAGAGAACATCTCATAGCTTTGGTGCCAGACAAGGCCATTTTGTAACTCATAGAGTGTGTAGTCCCAGGAAGGGGGGGGGTACTCGGTCCAGAAACCATATTAAGAGAGGCTGCAATGTTGGAAAGTGGTTCTACCTAACAGCAGCAAGGAAGAAGGGGGGAAAAACCACCAGCAGTAATGTAGGAAATTAACAAGCTGCAAGGTTTAGTGTTACACAGTCTCATAGACCTTGGACTGTCTGAAGCAGGCATCCCCAATTCTTCGGCCCTCCATATGTTTTGGACTACAATTCCCATCATCCCTGACCACTGGTCCTGTTAGCTAGGGATCATGGGAATTGTAGGTCAAACCATCTGGAGGGCCGCAGGTTGGGGGTGCCTAGTCCGAAGCATAACTGTGAGGAACCGCAGCATTTTAAACTCATACTACCAACGAGCATCAGCTGTCTTGGGGAGGGAGGGAAGCAGGGGTAGAAATGCTTACTTTAGGAGAATACTTTTCCCCACAAGGGAGATCACCAGACCGACCAAGTCCAGGCTTCTCCTTGCTGTCATTTGCTTCACTTGAGTCTCTCTCTTCTAGTTTGACAGTGGACTGAAGCTCTTCACTGGATTTGCTAGAAGATGAGGAGTTTTTCCCACCATCTGGTATCAGTGGAGAAGAGAGCAAAAAGGAGGAATGCCTCATGAGATTTGGACTAGGTGACCCTTGGGGTCCCTTCCAACTCTACAATTCTAACACACAGGATGGATTCATCTTATTATTAAAACCATTGTATACCACTTTTCATTTCAAAGAAATACCAAAGTAGTTTACAAAATAAAACACAGCTGCATATAAGCACAACAAAACATCAGCATCAAATAAAGTAGCCAGAAATGCCAGGAAGTGATATTAACACTCAAGAAAATACACAAATCGTTAAAGTACTTCTGTAGTGTTAAATACATGTTTTGAGCACAGGTCATACTCATATTCCTCCTTCCATAACTATCCCATACATAGTCCTAGGCCAGACTCCTGCTTTTAGTAGTCCAAGGTTGTAGTCACATCAAGTCAACACTGGGTCTTTCTATAGGGATTACTCATAAGCATATGCCTTGCTTCGACACAGTTCGCACATGCTTTGGGAGGAGAGAAGTTGTGAAGATTATCTGATAGTACTTTGGCTCTGCTTCCAGAATCAGCAATGAGCCAGACTCTTAGTGATGGGAAAAGGAACTCTAGAAAAAGGAAGAGCAGACCTTTGCTGTAATGCTCTCACCAACAAACTGCAAAAGTTAGGAGAACCTCCACAATATATGCCATATTCATAATCATTGCCCACCAAACCGCAGGTTCATCCCTGCACACACAAGAATCTTTTAAAGACACCTAGCAAAAAAAACACCTGGGTCTTTTTCTCTGTAACCTGGCAGGTTTCAATCCTAAGATTACCTCTAAATGCTGTTTTCATAAACATCATCCCTTTAAAAAACAGGAAAAATTAAGTGAGCCTTTTAACTTTTCTAAACGAAACCTGTCCTTACAGTTTCTCCTTCTGAAGTTTGGCAGGATTCATCTCCTTAGAAGAGACTATCATGCCTGCAAATTTCATCCAATTCTGCCCAAAAATTAGCACATACATAGATGGTTCCTCTTGGGGTGGGGGTGGATTTAAACTTTAAATGTGCCTAGCATGAAAACTCACTGTCCTATGTTTCTATAAGATGGAAAACTTCCAAAACAGGATTTGAACCCAGAACTGAAATGGATAGCCTCCAAATCACTCTCAACTGAACTGGGTTTTGAACTGAATCAGGATCAGCACACCCCTACCAAACAGCTTTTTGTTCTATTCTTATGCCTTCAGTATCTAACTTGAAACCACTGGTCATTCTCTCACTGCTCATCATAGAGTCAGAACCATCTGCTCCAGGAGTAGTTACAGGAGTACAGGGGCTACAGCTCTTCCACTGAATCTTACCTGTTATAGTAAGTGGGCAGAAAACCCCATCCTCTGTGAGGTGCAGCAAACCTGTGCTGATGATAGGCCCCAAATCCCTCACAGCTCGATTGTAGCGTATGCAGTCCACACGCAGAAGGCTATCCTCCTCCCCAAACAGCACCTTGGAGATGTGAGAGGTGACAGGGCTGGAGGGACGAGTGGGGTTGGCTGAGCGGATGGGGGAGCGGAGTGGGGAATTGAAGGCACTCCCAATCTCTGAGGCAGTGTCCGTACTCTCATTGCTGGGTGTAGGAGATGGTTGGGAATGGGCAACAGCAGCAACAGCAGTGCCTCCACTGCTGGTCTTGATTGACAGGGGGATGGAGAGATCCTTCTGTGTTTCCTTGAGCTTCTCAGTTAGGACATTGATAGTGTTGGGCTGCAGCATGGAGAGCTGGCCATCTGCACTCCCCACCAGGGGCTCCTGCTTCACTGGGCCCTTCCGCTTGAATCTGTTCAAGATTGGGGAACAAGAGAGGAAGATCAATTGAAGAGGATCGAAGGGCAATAGGAGCAGCAAAGATCAGGCATAACAGGTCTGGTGGAAACAATCAAAACATCACAGTATTCCATACTCACATTCAGTAATATACAATTAAAAAATGCAGAACACCAGGAGTCTCTACTGTAAAGGATTTGTTTGCTTGTTTGTTTAAACCAGTGTTTCCCAAACTTGTGTCTCCAGCTGTTTTTGGACTAAAATTCCTATCATCCTTGCTCACTGATCCTACTAGCTATGATGGGAGTTGTAATCCAAAACCAGCTAGAGACCCAAGTTTGGGAAACCCTAGTTTAAGCAGTTTGTATCCCACTTTTCACCAGGTAGATCTCAAATCAGCTTACAACAATAGAATACACAAATTTTAAAACAATTAAACCTCTGAAATTTAAAATCTCATTTCACAAAGGAGTGAGGCTTCAAATCAAAGTCAAATATAGCAACTGTAAATGCTGGTTTTGAAAAATAATCACTGACTTGCATTGAAAAGCTCCCACCCTCTATTCTATGCCTATAGAGGAGCAAAGGGAGAATGAATCACCATTACCTCATGGCGGGATTGGCATTGCAAACTTCCTCCTCCTCATCATCATCATAGTCATCCTCCTCATCCGAGTACTGCTGGTGCTGCCGTACTGGGACCCGGCTCCGGCCCACTCCTGCTGCAAGGTCCTCTTCCTCCTGCATTGCATATCAGAATACACCTTAGGAATGCAATCTGGGAGGATCTACTGCCCTCAAAAGCCCCTCACTTAACTAACAGTCCTTCGCAAAGAAATATCCCAGGCATCATCCGAGCCCTGAGAAACCAACTTTCTAAGCCCATGTCTGTAGTGCCAAATCTCCCATTAAAATAACTCATAAACAGCAAAAAAATGTGATCTTGCCGAAAAAGCTCAACAACAGAAAAAGCTTAACAAACTTTCTGTCTGGGTTTTCACTGTTTGAAATATGGGAACCCTAGATCAGATCAATGGCCCACCCTGTTCTCCCAGTGACCAACTGGATGCTCATAGAAAGCAGGATAGGAGCTATCGTGTCCCACTTGCACTTCCCAGCAACTGATATTCAGAGACAGAGATGGCTATTCCGACAGAACAAAGCCATGGTGCTTAGAACACAGCCATTTATTCACAACATAGGAATGTTCCTACTTCATACCCACTAATGGACAAGCTAAGAGAGTCAGAGGAACTTCAGTGGAACAACCTATAAAGCAATGGCAGACACCTATGTAGGAAAGCTTTCTAAAAAAATAAATACCGAAGGCAAATTCTCATGTTAAAGATTTGTTTCTTTTTGGCTTGTGAAAGAAAGCTTGACAACAGTCACTGTCAACCGGAGATTCGTAAATCAGAAACTTGAATGAGATACTTGTGTTCAGCATAGCTGCCCTATACTTACTTGCATGGGTGACTTGGCATAGTTGTGGTTATCCAAGAAAGCTGGCAGTCTCTGCACGATAGGGCTAGGGTTGGCCAGTGCCCCATTGATGCTGCTCACAGGTAGCTTATTGCCCAGCTTGGATTTGCTTGGGGGGCTCTGGGTTGATGAAGGCTGATCCTGGCCTCCAGACTCCTCAGTGCTCTCTGGAAAGAACACCTCTCTTTTATTTTCCCATTTGAGAGCATTTACACTTGCTTACTGAGTAAATGCATACACCTCCATAGAGACATTTTCAGATGCATTGAGCAAGCACTCCTTTCCAGAACACCACACGCTTACCCCAAATCCAACAAAGGCAAACAAAGACACTGAAATGTGATACAAACGCCTACAATTTGCAACCCTGTTTTTGCACTAAGGGACGGGCTAAAACAGGCATGGCCAAACTTGGCCCTCCAGATGTTTTGGAACTACAACTCCCATCATCCCTAGCTAACAGGACCAGTGGTCAGGGATGATAGGAATTGTAGTCCCAAAACAGCTGGACGGCCACGTTTGTCCATCACTGGGCTAAAGTATTATTTATTTATTTTGTTTAAGTAGTAAAATCAGGCCCTCAGTGGCTTTCACATAGTAAGTGGATACTTAATAAGCCAAGTTTATTTTATTACATTTCTACCCCACCCTTCCTCCCAAAGGAGCACAGGGTGGCAAACATCAGAATGATAAAACACATACACATACACTTACAAACAGTTAAAAACATCTAAAACATATCCCATTCTGAGCATGGTTCTTTGTTCTCCGCACTCCACAGCCCCCTTCTACATTTCCCCATACCTGCTTGTGAGCTCTCGGGGACCAGCTGCACTCGCCCCAGTGGCAGGGCGGTGGGGGGCTTGCTGTTTGCTGACTTTGGCTCTTCAGAAGCCTGGGCCTCCAGGAATTTCTGGGTGTGGACCAGCTCTGGTTGCGTCACACGGATTAGCTAGTGAGGAAAAAATATAGATAGAACACCCCAGACATAGAAGGAAAGCAATGAAGTCAGTTCCCAATTAACATGCTTCCTTAATGAAAAGGCCAGCCAGGAGTGGGGAGGAGGAGGAGAACCATGTAACCTCTTGCGCTATTTATTTATTTCTGCTATTACTGAATTATATGGGGCTGCTGCCACTGCTCACTCTAATCACCAACCCCTCAACCACCACCCTTTCTCCCCCACCTGACCAAACACCCCACTCCCTCTCCACAGCCCCCCTTCCCTCACAGCTCATTAGAGGTTTAATGGAGGGAAGGGCGCTTCAGAAAGTGATTTGCCAAACCACTCTCTGAAGTGCTTCCCAACCTCCTTTAAACACCACTTCGGCAAAGGGGGAGGGAAACAGTGAGAGAAACAGCTCTCTGAGCCTTCCCCACATTAAACATTGCTCCTTCCTTCGCAGCTCACATAGGCTGCGCAGCAACCTACTTGCTCAGCTGCCTGCTGCACTCTTGTACGTAATACAAGCCGTAATAGAGTGTGACACTTTCAAACATGTAGTACAGAAAGACTTTGGTTCAAGCAATGATTTAGAAACGATTCATTTTGGTTCCCACCCCAGGCTCAGAGGGCAGCCCACAGAGGGTCTTCCCTGAATTCTATACATACAGAAGTCATCTTCCGGTGTTTCTAAATTGAGGGAAAGTGGGTGGGAAATGTATACAATCTGCAGCCCCAGCAATGGTTCAACAACATCAGTCTTGTACACAGACATACAGATGCAGTCAAGAGAAGAGATTCAATTACTAGGCTCATCCCAAACTTACCTGCTGCAAAGCCTCTAATACAGTTTGCCGGTTCATCTTCAAGATATGCAGCTTGGATTCATACTTCATCCTCCTGTCAGGAACGACTGCCATCAAGTTAAAGCGGATGTCATGATATGGCTCCCTGCAGGAAGACAGCATCAAGTGCTAAGCGCCCCAATTCAAAGTACAGGGTGAGTCTTTTAAAAGAGGCCCCATGGAACATGTGTACTCTGTATCCACAGGGCCTCTTTTAAAGGACTCATCCTGTATTTGCAGCAGTATATTTCCTTCTGTCACCACAATGCTAACATCACAGTGTATGGCACTGAACAGACAAAACTATTGGAGTGCAGGTGCAACATGTCTTAGGACCAGAAGACGGCCTTCCAGAGAAAGCTGAACCAAAGCAAGATCTACCAGAACATGAGATCCCAGGAGAAAGACTTGTCTCTTCTGAAGCACACCCTCCTAAGTTATCACAGGATCCTAACTAAACATGACAGCTATGCAACATCCCAAGTAACAGAGGCACTATGCCTCTGAATGATGTTCACTTAGACTCATGAGCAGGAGACTGCTAATGCGCACATGTCATGCTCGTGGGCTTCTCATAGGCATCTGGCGGGCCACCATAAGAACAAGGTCTTCCTATGCTATGGCACTTTGATCATTTACCCTGCTGTGGCAAGTCCAATTCTCTCCATGATCACTCTTCGAGCTTTGTCTGTCCATTCCTCCTCTTCTGCCCACGGACCTGAAAAAGCAATAAGAAGGTAAATGTAGAAACAAAGAAAGAAAAAGTCCCTGCTAACAGATTAAATGAGCTTGAACTGTATACGCAACAGGGAGTGTACAGGTAGTTCGGTTAAGGTAAAAAATCCATCGCAAGACCTATCGCGTACAACAACCCTTGGGAACGAGCTCACCTGAGCTTCCCATGTGGCTGGCTAGATTCTGATCCATCCATGCTACCTGAAAAGTCAACTTATAAAATAAATGTAAATTGTTCCTCTTTAAGATGTTTGTTTCAGCCTAACCCTGAGACCCAGAATAGGTTATCAAATCTAAAGAAAATAGAAACGCAGAAACACATTCAGATTAAAAAAACAAACCACTCCTTCCCACTGTATCCAGGTGCTTTCTAATGCTGTTCTCTTACTCAACCATTTGCAGAGGTTACCAGAATAAGGCATTTCCGCCCATTCTCTCTCCTCACACCCACAAGGTGTAACAAAATATACCCAGAAATCCTTAGATATGATGTTGCCTCCAGTCATGATTCAGTCCCACTCTTTAATGAGTTCCCCAAGGTGCATCTATTTCCTAGACCTTTGCTAATTCATATATTTTACTTTTCCTCCAACCTCTTCCCTTGCCCACTTTTCTTTTTCGACATGTACCCGTCTATGTAGATACGTTTGCAGACAGTTCTGCTATCGTTTATTTTACTTACTGCAACTATTTAATGTATTTCTTTCCTGCCTCACCAGAAGAATTTGCAGAATAATAATACAACAAATATAAAATATACCAAAAACATCTGAAAAGAGCAACTGCAAGCAAATGAACAGCAGGACTAAAACTGCAAACACAGCCTCCCTCCTGCAATTTCTGCAGCCAAGCTGGTGCCGAATGTATTGCTCTGTTTTCCTTTGGACCACATCAGCAAAGCCGAGAGGGGCGTTCTTGTCCTCTGGGCAGCCCAGGACTTCCATGCACACTTCCCAGGCATACAACTCAGAGATGCACCCTATTGTCTCTCGAGACAGATGGGTGCTGACAACAGTATTTTTGATGTCTCCAAATATCTTGCAGCCAGACCAACATTTATAGTTTTTCAGGTAAGCTAAGGCACAGTAGGTGGAGTCCCTTACCATGGTCAATGGGATAAACCTTCAGGCCATCCAGCTCAAAGAGCCTCCCCTTAATGGGAACGTAGCTGACAAAGTGAAAAGCCTCCATGGTTCGCACCGCACTGATCCCATTCTGTTTCTCTGGCAAATGCCGGGGCTCTGGCCTACCAAAAAACCAATAGACAAGAAGTCAGAATAGATGTGGTCTATTTTTCAGCAAGCACTTTTGTGTTGTGACCCCACTTACCTAGCATGACTGTTGTGGGCCTTGGCCAGTTCTGGGGCATTTCCAATGGCATAGCCTTTGCTCTGTGGGGAGGAAACAGAGCAAAAAGATAAGATAGCTTCATTTTCACTAGAGCCCTTTATCGGGCAAGGAAGGCCTCCAAATGCCAATAACCACCTCACTTCCTGATTGAATTCAGAATGGCATAGCTTGGGCACCACTCCAGCTAGCCAGGAGGACTACTCTCTAAGTAAAAGCTAAGTAAAATTTACTTAGAAATAATCTGCATGAGTTTTGCGAGACGACTGCAACCACAGTTTGATCAGACAATATGGAGATAAATCATACTGGCTGGGAAAGAAGACACTACAAAGAAAGGATGTTTTATAAAAAGCACTTGGGGAGATCAGAAGCTTACAGTGATTTCAGATTAAAAAAGGTAGAGGACCCAATGTTAAGATATACTTTTGTGAAAAAACCAGAAGCTTTTCTACTAGGTATTGTAGGAAAGGACATAAGAAGAAAGGACTGTAAACTTTTCCAATATGTTGTAACGGCAGCCAGAATCGTGCTGGCCCAGAAGTGGAAGCAAGAGGAAATTCCAACAGTAGAAGAGTGGAGAGTAAAATTGACAGAATATGCAGAACTGGACAAATTAACAGGGAAAATTAGATACACTAAAGATCAAAAGTTCATCGAGGACTGGGGGAAATTTGTGGGTTATCTGGAAAATATTTGTGGTGTAAATACAACGCTAGTGGGGTTTAAAGAGGCACTGTAAAAAACAAATAAGTATTGTTTATTAGAAATAATGAGGGAAGGGAGGGACAAATGGCAATATGAAAGAAGGGAATGTGTATTAAAGTTATAACTATGAATGATTGTCAGTGACGCTGAAGGAAGTCTAAAATGGTTATAATTTGTTGTATTTTGGATAAAACGTATAACTAGATGAAAATCAATAAAAATTTACAAAAAAAAAAAAGGTAGAGGACCCCTGACAGTTAAGTCCAGTCGCGAACGACTCTGGGTTTGCGGCACTCATCTCGCTTTATTGGCCGAGGGAGCTAACATTTGTCCGCAGACAGTTTTTCCGGGTCACGCAGCCAGCATGACTAAGCTGCTTCTGGCGAAACCAGAGCAGCGCACAGAAACACCATTTACCTTCCCGCCGGAGCAGTACCTATCTATCTACTTGCACTTTGACGTGCTTTCAAACTGCTAGGTTGGCAGGAGCAGGGACCGAGCAATGGGAGCTCACCCCATCGCAGGAATTCGAACGGCCGACCTTCCGATCGGCAAGCCCTAGGCTCAGTGGTTTACACCACAGCACCACCCACATCCCGATTTCAGATTATCCCACCCTAAATGCACCTTGCTGCATCATACCTCTGGACTAAACCCTTTTGTGAACTCCTTCATTCGGCTCAGAGTTGGCCCCAAGTCTACACTGCTGCAGTTCAGGAGGACACTCAACAACGCGTGTGTGGCACAAGAATTGGGGATCAGCTATAAAACATAATATTTACAAACATTTAGAAAAACAAAGCAATGAAACAGTCATCAACACTAAGCATAAATCTACCATTGTAGCTATTGATGCCTACAAGCTAAACATATGGTCCTTAATGCACGGTAATGGTTAAAGGTCGCAGTCAAAACTGGAAGGAATCAAAAGGCCATAGAATTCAACTCCCTGATACACACCTAAAAAGATCAACCTACACAGATCAGACCACATTAGTAACAATGGCACCCTTATTCAAGAGAAGTTTTGACGGAGAAAGTCACTGAAGTAAGCACACCAAGGTGCTAACAGGTAACACCCACTGTATTGACTTGTTTGTCTCCAGTTGTGTTAGATGGTGAGTGAGGCGTGTGCAAGACAGCTAAATCAGAAAGCTGTCATACCTTTGGACTAGTTCAACCCACAAGAAAACAGGAGCCTACTAACAGATGTTTCATTTTCAGTATATTCTTCTGAATTATTTCCATCTTCAGCATAAATCATGCTGAAAGTATATATTACAAGCAGATCTGAACAGGCTAAGCTGAGAAAGAATGTGAGCTTTATAAAGGAAAACTTGAACAAGTTATAGAAATTTGACTTACGATATCAATTCAATTGTACGATTTGGGGTTTTTTGTCTGCGAGTTTCAGATTTCAGTGAATACTTCAGGTAACTAGCTAAGAAACCAGCAGATACACAAGGAGGGAAAGATACTGACCTGGTTCTGTCATCACAACCTTAGTCTGATAAACTATGGGGATGTGTTGTCTGAAGCAGGCAACAGTGAAGGGCAGTTTTATGGAAATGGACAGACTAAATAAAGTAATAAGTTAAGTAACTGAAGGTAAGTAAGAAATTGTGATTATGGCAGGCTCTGGGAATTAATGAATGAATAACAACACAAGGGCTGGAGGGTGAAATTCTGTACTCTGAATACGAGGATGCTCTATTCTGTTACCAAGTTATGAAATAAGACTTGGAGCCTTCCACCATGGAAGGCCATATCCCTGATCTCAAATTGGCTGTGGTCAACTGTGGTCACTCAGTGATGAGGAGTTGACACTCTGCACATACTCAAAAGCAGTTTTCTTGAACAGTAATTCACATATTGCAGATCGGATCCTGGGGATTTGTTTTCAGTGCCAAGTATTAGACTGGCTCACATTAAACCCTGTCTCTACCCAACTGGGGACATCCTTCTTTCTTCATCCATGTCAGCTCACCTGATGAGCAAAGAACATATTATTGACAATGTCATCATCAATCACTGATGTCTCATCTACCAGAGTTGAGACCTTCCGTCGCGATCGGCGCTCTTCAATCCATTTGAAAAGGAAGATGAACCCATAGACTGGCCTGAAGAAAAGAATGGAGACAGCAGGGCACCAATGAAGCTGCATCACTTTGGAAGCATTTCTTTCAACAGCTCTCTAGTCATTCACACATGTCAGCCTAAGAGCTTCAGTCATTTAAACAATAACTATAGCTGGTAAAATCAGTGGGGGGAGTCAACCATACCACAATTACAAATTCCCATTATTGCATCATTCCTGATACTCCCAAATAGCGACAGCGACCAATGGAAATAGCTACAATCTAACATAGACCTTGGGTTGTATTCAGCTAACTTTTACTCCAAGTAGACCCATTTAAATAACTGGACCTAAGTTAGTAATGGTCATTAATTTGAGTAGGTTTACTCTGAATGAAAGTTAGTTATCTACATTTAATTGTCTATGCTTTACTCACTATTTTTGTACTTCTCTAAGCTACAGCAGTCTTGTATTTAAACACTAACCTGGGAGCCATAGCTGATCAGGAATGCTGCTATCTTCTAAGAAGGCTAGTAACTTGTATGTTCTTATGTACTACATTACAGAAGGTTTGGCAGGGGTGGGAAACTAGATCTATTTGGTGGGTCAAATCTTTATCTTCCCCACAGGCCACGTTTGAGAGGTGTGAGAGCAAAAGCACAGCCACCAAGCACTGTTTATCCACTGATTGCCAAGCCCTTTGCTAAGCACTTATGGCTGGGCCAGATCTTTACACAATGTGTTATTCACAAACATCAGAAGGATATTTTGCCTTTCTCAAATCAATATAATGATTACTAACTTACCCTTGGCATTTGCTCTGTAAATCATAGATTTCTTCAACTTGCACCCCCTTAACACCTACAAGAAGATATAGCAGGAGTCACCATGTGGCAAGGAGCAGTCAAGGAATATTAGCAAGGTGATATCTAATGTTAGTCATAGAGTAGTCCAAATGAAACAAAAGGAATTAACTCAATTCATTTATTTCAGTGAGGCTACTCTGAATATGACTAACATTCGGTATCATTCATAGACTACCAGTTGCCATACTCACCAAAATCCTCTACTAATAGAGTGAAGAGCCCTACAAAAGAATACAAGACAGAAAATTACTTACTGACCAATTCATGTATACTTCAGAAAGAAACTTTTAGCATTTATTTTACTATGAATGTTAAATGCAAAATCAAGACTAGAAATTATTTAGTCATACTACTGGGCACGTTCATAAAGAATTCAGATGTGTAATATTATTTTTCACTTTTATATTCCGCCTTTTCACCAAAGCGTTCACATTGATGTGGATGGATGAGAGAACAAACCTGTGAAGGTTGGTGGGTAACTGGTGCAAGGTCACTTGTAGAGCTTTGCAGCCTGAGTAAGGGTACAAACCCACTTCTCATCAGCACAGCACGGGTAAAGCACAGGGGCTGAGGGCCAGAGGGCTGGCTAGCTGGGGGACAATTTCTAAAGTAAGATTGGATTATATTCCGAGCCAATCTATTTCTTGTTGGTTTGTTTTTTAAAGTAACTCTGGTTAATTTTTGAGCCAATCTAACACAAGCTAAACAGTGCAATAATTGGGACACATACTTAATATTTTTTCAGCTGTGGTGAAGTATACACTAGCTTGAAGAACAGACAGCATATACATGCTAATAATAAGTCTTTCCCCTGCAGAAGGCCTCAGCTGTTTTCTATTGAAAGCATCTATTGTTACAACAGTGTTGGCTGTTGTATTCTAGCATTCCACATTTCCAGAAAAATATGTTTCAACCTTACATGGTGCATCCTTCTAATTGGTTGGAATAAGGTACATTTTCAAGCCTTACTCTCACTGTTTGTTATTAAGTATTTAGACTTCTTTCACATGAATCTGAAAAGTAGAGTTGGATTTGTAGCAAGACAAAGACATGAGGTTTCTTTATTTAGAAATGTTTATAAAGCACTTAATATTTCAAAATCTAAGTCATGTACCATCAACCAGCCTTTCTCAACCATGGGCCCCCATATATTGTTGGACTGTAACTCTCATCATCCATAGCTAGCAGGACCAGTGGTCAGAGTTGGTGGGAGTTGTAGTCCAACACCATCTAGTGACCCAAGGTTGAGGACAGCTGGCTGAAAGGTACCAAATATATAATTTTAAAAGAACAAAACCTATAAAACAGTAATGGAAAAGTGCATAAAATCAAATAAAACAGAAATCCAAAGGGTTCAAGCTTGTAAAACAGGGTCCAATTTTATGGGTCAAGGAAAGCCTGGCCAAACGGATAAGCTTTCACAGGACATGTGAACCACATGATGGCTGCTGCTTCATGTATGGCAGAGGGAAGGGCATTCCACATTACAGGGGCAGTATAACAGCATAAAAACGTGTCCTGTCACAATGATCATAAAAGGGCTGAAGGGCATACACATATGCAGACCAATATGAACCTGGTTTTGGACATCTCCCAAAATACCACCATCTCACATCCAATGTTATGGGATCTAACTTGCCTTCCTGCCCACTTATCTTGGGCAACCACAAGGCAACATATCATCAGGATATAGAGTCGCCTGCCATTGGGTGGCACAGCATAGACATTGCATGCCACAACTCCTCTCCAGCTTCCGATGAATCCCCTTAAAAGTTATAGATGCCCTATGGGCACTGCCACACATGGGGACAGCCCAATTCCACCGCCAACCTCTCTCCCGCTATCAACGCACTCCCCAAGAACAAGCTCTTAGCCACCACCCGCCTTAGCCCACCACCCTCCCGATTCCCAAGTGGAGGGGGGGGGAGAAGCAGCACATCTCCCCCCCCACCTCTTCATTGCCCCCCGTTCCCCTCCCCGAGGCCTCCCCCTCACGACCCCCCGGCGACCGCGGGGCTCCCATATTCACTCACCAGGGTCGCTCTCCAGCTCCAGCCAGCCCTTATTCATCTTCCCCCTGGGTCAGGCCCCAGCGCCATGACCGGCCCCAGGCCCTTCACAGACCCACCTGCCCGCCCACCTCCAGCTTCGGCCACCCGCCACCGCCCGCCGTTTGAGAGGCTCCAATTTCACTCCGCGGCCGCCACCTACAACAACAGGACCCCCCACGCTCACGGCGCCGCCTCTTGAGCACGTCATCTCGGCGCGACTCGAGACGCACAGCGCCCGCCCCGACGTAGGAAGAGGGAAATGGAGCGCGGCGAAAGATAAGTCGCGACGCTGTAAGAAAAGTCCCGGGCGGAAAGGGTTGGGGGTTTCCGGTTTGGGCGGAGTTTTAAAGAGCTTTGAGCTTGCAGATGTGCTGGCGAATTCGGTTACAGTACATAAATAGTTGAACGGGGGGGGGGGGAGGACCGTCGCCACTGGTTTGATTTTGTTTTATTATATATTTTGTGTTCTCGTTTTGTATTTCTATGTTGTGAAGTTGCCCTGTGCTGTGATCTTCGGGCGAAGGGTGAGATACCAATCTAGCAATAGATAATAAATAAACTTTAAGCTGTTCTGAAGCGGGTGAGGATACGACTCTGGGAACGAGCCCGCCACCACTTTGCATATTTCTGTGTCTGCAATTTCTCCCTAGCAGTCGCAAACGGGGAATCCGTTCAGCTTGCGGCGGAAGTCCTCTGCATGCCTAGCCAGAAGCAAGCCTCCATGAGCTTTGAGACTACTAATCCTCGCCATGGCTATTCGGGAGCTCTGCACCCAGTAGGAATTGCGCCCAGGTAATGGGGGTTGAGGTTGCAGCCTTTGATTGTGCACCTAAAGAGACGTGCCGAGAAGGAAACCCCACCCTGTGTAAGTGTGCATAAAGGTAAAGGGACCCCTGACCGTTAGGTCCAGTCGTGGCCGACTCTGGGGTTGCGGCGCTCATCTTGCTTTATTGGCCGAGATGTGGCCAGCATGACTAAGCCGCCTCTGGAGAACCAGAGCAGCGCACGGAAACGCTCGCTATTTACCTTCCCGCCGGAGCAGTACCTATTCATCTACTTGCACTTTTACGTGCATTCGAACTGCTAGGTTGGCAGGAGCAGGGAGCGAGGAACAGGAGCTCACCCCATCGTGGGGATTCGAACTGCCAACCTTCTGATCGGCAAGTCCTAGGCTCTGTGGTTTAACCCACAGTGCCACCCGCGTACCTGTAAGCGTGCATAGGATGGCGGAATTAAACTGATGGAAGTGTGCACAAACCAAGTCACGCCTCAACTGGAGTAATGTGTCCTCGTTGGAATATAGACAAAAAGGAATAGGTTCATGGGGGGGGGGGGAGCAATGAAGACAGTCACCAATACAGAACACAAATCCTATGAGGAAAGGTTGAAGTAACTGATTATATTTACCCTGTAGAAGGGAAGGCACAGGTGAGGTATATGATAATGATAGCACTCTTCTCACTACCTGAATGGCTGTCGTTATAGAACTAGAGGGCAAAAGACTTATTCTCTGCTCCCCTTAAACGCCAGATCTACTAAGCTTAAAGGGGCACGAGATTACTTTTGATGGAGAGAGCAGTTTGACAATTGAACCAATTACCTAGAGAGGTGGTGGACTCTTGCTTCAAGGAGAGGCTGGGGGATTTCCCAAGATTAAACTATTTTATTTTCAAGAATCCATGAATACAGTAATATTTTTTTTCTTATCCTCGGACAATGGGAAAGAATTTGATTCTGAAAAGGCTACCTTTTTAAAAAAAAATAGTGATGGGACCATTTCTTGCACAGGATTGCCTGCATGCATCAAGCAGGGGTGTGGTCTATAAAGCCCCCTCCCTTTCTCTGGATCAGGGCCCTCACAGACTGCAGAATTCATGGGCCTGCTGCACATCTAACCATTTAAAATATTTAGTCAGCCCTGTAATACTAAAGATTGCGCAAGTTTATTTGTATTTGCTTCCCCACCCTCTGTCACATTTATCCAGGAAGATAACCAAGAAGATTTTTGAACTGGAGAGCACCAAGGTGATGAAAAAATATGGCAAGAAACTGAGCATCAGTAAGCCACATGATGGCAGTATCCCCAAAGATATGTCAAATAACTAAGGGCCTTTTTTCAGCCCTTAAACTGTTTTTATTTTATTTATTTGTTTTACTTTGGTGTGTATTTTATGGTTACCTGCCCATCCGTCTGGAAAGGTAGCAACCGTTCCTTTGTAATCATATACCAGGGAAGAATTTACTTTTTTAAAAAAATGGAAAGGGGAGTTATAAAATCCTAGCAGAAGGCAAAAGCCACACATTACCATTTACTCCATCTTCAGTGTGCTCCCACCACTGGTATTCAAAGCTGGGTGCACATGAAGTTAGCTACGATCTATATGTATAGGGACGCGGGTGGCGCTGTGGGCTAAAGCCTCAGCGCCTAGGGCTTGCCGATCGAAAGGTCGGCGGTTCGAATCCCCGCGGCGGGGTGCGCTCCCGCTGCTCGGTCCCAGCGCCTGCCAACCTAGCAGTTCGAAAGCACCCCCGGGGGCAAGTAGATAAATAGGTACCGCTTACCAGCGGGAAGGTAAACGGCGTTCCGTGTGCGGCTCTGGCTTGCCAGAGCAGCGTTGTCACGCTGGCCACGTGACCCGGAGGTGTCTCCGGACAGCGCTGGCCCCCGGCCAATAGATGTGAGATGTGAGATGGGCGCACAAACCCCAGAGTCTGTCAAGACTGGCCCGTTCGGGCAGGGGTACCTTTACCTTTACCTTTATATGTAATCCATAGTTTCTTGAGATTTACTTCTGTTTGATGCATTTCCCTTCAAGACAGCTTCCATTCAATTTGAAAACAAGCCATGATTGATCTGAGGTTTGCACAGGTCAAACAGCTGTTGCTCATGGGCAGGTGACAGCGTGTGAATAGATGTCAGCTTCCTTGAATAGGAGTTTGGGGAAGCTGCAGGTGTAGGAAAATAAAGCAGGTAATGTGCATCAAGTGAAGACACCTTTGTCCCCTGCCTGACATGTCCTGCACATGCAAATGTGACTTGAACTGTAGTGGGGGGAAATGATCTCGCTGCATTTTAAGCCACTAATATGTATATACCCTTAGTGACTAATACAGTCCACCTGCCTGGAACAATCTATCACACTTTATGTGAAAATCTGTGCATTTTTAGAATCCCACAAATCCTAAGAGAAGAGCAAATAGCTCCAGTTGACTTTCAAGTGACCTGAGCTGCATACATTAGTTTCATAGGAGATGGATCATAAACAGAATTTGCAGGGAGCATAGGTTGGTGAAAAGGGCACCTACATAATTTATGCTGGTCCTCCCATATTCTTATAACCACATAACCAACTATCTTACATATAGTGGTTACTTTTGTGCCATGGCAGCTGCACCTGACAAATGGCTTCTCCACAACATATGCAAGTCAAGCCCAAGTCCACCAACAACAGGGTACCATACATGGAACACTCTCCCTGCCCCCTATCCTTTGATGCAACTTAGGCTGAGGGATGGTGACTGCCCCACAAGCATCCAATGAGTTTCAGGGCTGAGAGGGGTTCTGAACCTCTAATTCCCCAGGTAATGGTCTAGTGCTTTAGCCGCTAGGGCTATGCTGGATCTCGCCAGGACTCCACAGAGATGAGAGAAGTGTTAATTATGGCAGACAGGAGCCTATGGGTTGCATCAAACTAAGTAGGATCAGCATAAAGTACAATTCTGCGTTTCCATATTGTCATCCATCCAGCTTTGTAAACTCAGGGAAGTCTGCATAGCAAATAAGTTGCCATGACATAGTTACTGCTCATCAAGCAACATCTCTGATTTCAAATAAAGGACTGCATCTCCAAATAAAAGTATCCCTTTAAATAAAATAAACAATAAATAAATTTAAGCGAGGAACATTTGGTAACCATTAAGCACAGACAATCCATTTATATTAAGGGTGCCTTGTATCTGCTATTGAGTCATCGAGTCTTGACAGCAGACTGTGATTGCAGTTACATCACAATTGACTTTCTACTCCCACCCCCGATATTCATTGCAGATTTCTATGAAAACTTCCTGATGCCACAAGCGCATGTTCCCACACAAGTAAATATTATTTGCGCAACGATTTGGACGGCGTGCTAAGAATTACACACACAGCATTGTGAAATAAATCAGCAGTTGCATAGCATGAGACGGAGAGAAAACGCAGCCTTAATCATCACGTCTTGGCACTGGCAACGTGAGGGGTCTCTCTTGCCAAGCAAGCAGAATCCCCATTGGAGCTAACAGCTGCCAGGGCCGTGCTGAACCAAGTCTTCTCAAAGATGCAGCTGCTTAAGAAAATCCCAGAGGAGTTATTTGGGTTGCCTGAAAAGCCATAAGTGATCAGGCCCTTACAAGTAATGTGTTCGTGGATGTGTTGCACAACAACATGGAAGCCACCATTGTACACAGTGAATACAGCGTACAAAGATTATTTGATGAGATCAAGCATATCCACAAGATTGCTCCATTTCTGCAAAAGTTTGGTGTTATGACAGGAGAAGGGAGGCCCTAAAAAATCTATATACCTCAGGTGTTAAAAGCCCAAGTAAAGAGGTGTTCCTTCAGCATCTGCCAAAAGAAGAGGAGGAGGAGTTTGGATTTGATATCCTGCTTTATCACTACCCTAAGGAGTCTCAAGGGACGTGGGCGGCACTGTGGGTTAAACCACAGAGCCTAGGACTTGCTGATCAGAAGGTCGGCGGTTCGAATCCCCACGATGGGGTGAGCTCCCGTTGCTCGGTCCCTGCTCCTGCCAACCTAGCAGTTTGAAAGCATGTCAAAGTGCAAGTAGAGAAATAGGTACCGCTCCGGTGGGAAGGTAAACGGTGTTTCCGTGTTCTTTCTGGTTCGCCAGAAGCGGCTTAGTCATGCTGGCCACATGACCCGGAAACTGTACGCCGGCTCCCTCGGCCAATAAAGCAAGATGAGCACCGCAACCCCAGAGTCAGTCACGACTGGACCTAATGGTCAGGGGTCCCTTTACCTTTACCTTTAAGGAGTCTCAAAGTGGCTAACAATCTCCTTTCCCTTCCTCCCCCACAACAAACACTCTGTGAGGTGTGTGGGGCTGAGAGACTTCAAGAAGTGTGACTAGCCCAAGGTCACCCAGCAGCTGCATGTGGAGGAGCGGGGAAGCAAACCCGGTTCACCAGATTACGAGTCCACTGCTCTTAACCACTACACCACACTGGCTCCCGTGCATAATGAAGCCACAGTATATAATGAAGATGCCGGATGCACCTCTGTGAGGAGGCAGTGCCGCAACTTATGGGTTGCCACAGAGAATGCCCTCTTCTTATCCACCATTACCCCCAAGCTTCTGAAGGCAGTGAAAGAACCAAGAGGGCTTCCTCTGCGGATCTTAACACTGAAGGAGGTCTGTAGAGAAAGAGGAAGCCTTTCAGCTATTTCCTCACTAGATGTCTTTCTCCTTGCATTTTCTCCCCTGAGTAGCACACCATCTTCGCATGCCATCATTCTACTTCTATCTCATACCCTCCAAGATTTCTCCAATGAAAATAGGGATGTCCCATTCTGAATGTTAGTTCAAAATACACTTGTACAAGCGAGGATGGAAGAAACTGGATTATAAATATGGAATATAACATCAAACAGAACTGTGTGTGTGTAAAGAAAGGAAAAAGGGAGGGAAGCTCTACTTTGCAAAAGGTTTATGATGGAAACTTGGAGCTGACTCTTCCCCATCCTTTGTTATTTACAGAGTGAACTGAATTATGCTAAGAGCACTTGGGATTTAATTTAATTGGAAGTATAATTGCTTATATATCTGCAGTTGGAAGGAAGGATGAAAGAGCGTCTCCACCCCCATTGTTCTGCCCGTACACTGAGGTCCAGCACCGAGGGCCTTCTGGAGGTTCCCTCATTGCGAGAAGCAAAGCTACAGGGAACCAGGCAGAGGGCCTTCTCAGTAGTGGCGCCCGCCCTGTGGAACGCCCTCCCATCAGTTGTCAAAGCGATCTGACATTCAGAAATGTAAAGTATTGCACTTGGGCAAAAAAAATGAGAGGCACAAATACAAGATGGGTGACACCTGGCTTGAGAGCAGTACATGTGAAAAGGATCTAGGAGTCTTGGCTGACCACAAACTTGACATGAGCCAACAGTGTGACGCGGCAGCTAAAAAAGCCAATGCAATTCTGGGCTGCATCAATAGGAGTATAGCATCTAGATCAAGGGAAGTAATAGTGCCACTGTATTCTGCTCTGGTCAGACCTCACCTGGAGTACTGTGTCCGGTTCTGGACACCACAATTCAAGAAGGACTGGAACGTGTCCAGAGGAGGGCAACCAAAATGGTCAAAGGCCTGGAAACGATGCCTTATGAGGAACGGCTAAGGGAGCTGGGCATGTTTAGCCTGGAGAAGAGGAGGTTAAGGGGTGATATGATAGCCATGTTCAAATATATAAAAGGATGTCACATAGAGGAGGGAGAAAGGTTGTTTTCTGCTGCTCCAGAGAAGCGGACACGGAGCAATGGATCCAAACTACAAGAAAGAAGATTCCACCTAAACATTAGGAAGAACTTCCTGACAGTAAGAGCTATTCGACAGTGGAATTTGATGCCAAGGAGTGTGGTGGAGTCTCCTACTTTGGAGGTCTTTAAACAGAGGCTTGACAACCATATGTCAGGAGTGCTCTGATGGTGTTTCCTGCTTGGCAGGGGGTTGGACTCGATGGCCCTTGTGGTCTCTTCCAACTCTATGATTCTATGCTCTTAAGGCAACCCTGTTCAGGGAAGTTTTTAATGTGTGATTTTAGTGTATTTTTGGTTTCTGTGGAAGCCGCCCAGAGTGGCTGGGGAAACCCAGCCAGATGGGCGGGGTACAAATAATAAATTATTATTATTATTATTATTATTATTATTATTAAAGGAGTCCATGAACTGCCAAGGAACTGATCGGGTTCTTTGTTGAGTCATCTGCAGTTCCACAAACAGCTCTTCTTCCCAGGCTGAGAGGAAAAATTGTGACAAAAGATAGTATTTACTGAGACAGTGACTTTTGCAGCTGTTGTTAAAGTTGCAAAACAACAAAGCATGGGATGGAGCAACGGAGAAATTTCTGGAACAACAATGGGATATCACCTCCACCCAAGGCATGATGGATAACAGCAACAACCAGGGGAAAGAAAGACATAACATCTTACAAGGACAGGAAGAAACACAACGGACAGAATAATTGCCACACACAGGAAGAACAAGGATATAAACTGAGTTCCTCACTTGTAGTTTTATAAATCATTTAATGTGCCAACACGAATAGAAGTTATTAATATTGCAGTTGTTGTATGAGGGATTATTGCTATGACCAGAAGGTAATTGAAATTAGTAAGATTTTGGAACGCAGAAATAAAGAAAATCGTCAAATCTGGTATGTGGGGGGCCACTTTATCTAAATTATATAATTCAGTATTTGAACGATCAGTATTAATTGTATTATAAATTGGTATTGTTATAATGATTGGCTATGATTGGATTGTAATTGAAAACTAATTAAAAAATTATTAAAAGAAATTAAATAAAATGATTTTATGCACCAGATGTTTTCAGGGTATACGCATCTAGAGAATGTATCAGTGTCCCAAAATGGAGCGTGTCAAGATTTGCAGAGAATGGAGGCATTCTCTACTATTTTGTTTCGCACACTTCAGCTTATAGAACAGAATGCTTTCCAAGACAGTATACTGGACTTAATGAATACCTACAGTTTTATATAGTTCTACATGTGCTGAGGATCCACCTGGAAGAGGTTACATAAATTCCTCAATCTCACAGGGAAACAAGCCAGGAAACTCCTCCTTGGTGCAGAGGTGCGAGATAGTGCCTCACGGTGTCTTGGCTAAGGACCATCCCTTCCACTGACTCCTGAATTTGAGCTCGAGATAGCAGGGCAAAGGCTGATCAGCCAAAGGTACCAGTCTTTCATTTCCTTTGAGAATTACATTCTCTGCTGCAACCAGAGCAGACCACTAGGTGGACCATTAGATCAACCCAGAGTGTCATGCTGAAAATCCTTTGAACAATTATTTTCTGCACTGCAGGAACTCCACTCCTTTCTCCACACACCAATTGCTGCAATTGCTGTCCAATTCAAATCTTAGTTCAGCAACTAAAGGGGGCAGATTAGGACAGGAGCTGTCACCATAATTAAATATATGTTTATTTAGCTTATGGGAAGGGCTGCCCACTCCCCATTCCACTCCTATGGCCTGGAAGGGGCCAGCTTTAGATCATCCATAGGCATTCTAAGTGGCCAAATATCTTGCACAGTTGGAAGAGACAAGCCTCCCCGCTTCCTCCCGGGGATAGCTCATCAAAACAGTACCATACTTTGTGTTTTCAATAGAAGGGGTTGCCAATTGACCAGGAGGGAGCGTGGCCTGGCTTGCTGACAGTGGACAGTTGAAAAAATGACAACCCTGTTTCCTGAAGCTGGCAACTGCACAACTTCTCGTTCCAGAAGCTTCTTCCAGAATATACGCGCCTATTTCAAATGAGCACATGCTGAGTTTACTTGCATTTCTCTTTTGGACTGTAAGCCACCTAAAAACACCAGACTGTAAGCCATCTAATCCAGGTTCCTGTTTTCACAGTGGCCAACCAGATTTCTGTGGGAAACCCTCCAGCACAAGAGCACTCTTCCCTCTTGTGGTTTCCAGTGGCATATTGTGTCCAACCATTATTTTACCAGGGGGAAAAAGTTGCCCTGCAATGCGGAGAGGACGAGGAGTAAAAAAAAAGTGCCAAATGACTCAGTATCATAGCCTTTGAATCTTTAAATCAGGACTGCTTCAAGACAGTTTGTTGCCTGTGGTTAAGGAACAGTATTTGCCCCTCTCTGCTTCCGCATACACCAGTGGTTCCCAACCTTTTTTGGCCATGCCCCACCTAAGCATCTCTAAAATCCTGATGCCCAACCCCCTGTGACATATAATTCTTATTATTCAAAAAGTGAACTCCTATTCATGTGGAGGAAGCCTAAAAGGCCATTCACTGTTAATAACTCATTCTCAAATTGCCCCCCTTAAAAATAAAATTGCCCCCCCCCGGGGCGTGTGCCCCACTTTGGGAACCACGGGCATACACACTGCCTTATGTATGTACCATATATTTAAAGTAGATGGCTCTCCCTCAAAATCCTGGGAATTGTAATTTGTTAACAGTGCTGAGAGTTGTAGTGCTGTGGTGAGCAAAGCACAGCTCCCAGGATTCTTTGGGGAAAGTCGTGTGCTCTGACTAGATAAGCAGCTGAATCGTGATGCAATGCTGGTGATGGAGCAACATCCTCTACCACACCTGGGGGTAGCAGGATACCTTAGGCAGTGATGGCCAAACTTGGTCCTCCAGCTGTTTGGGGACTACAACTCCCATCATCCCTAGCTAACAGGACGAGTGGACAGGGATGATGGGAATTGTAGTCCCCAAACAGCTGGAGGGCCAAGTGTGGGGGTGCCTGCCTTAGGGCAATGATAGCCAAGCCCCCCAGAAGTTGCTGGATTCCCACTGGTCAATGATCAGGGATGAAGGGAGTTGTAGTCAACCAACATCTGGAGGACCACAGGTTAGCTGCCCCTTGTTTAGGGGTGCAGGGTAGGCTGTGTGATCTGCTGTTGCTCTGCCCCAGCTGTCTGTTCTTGAGGTGGCCACCTTACTCGGCCTAATGCTGCTTCAAATCTTGTAGCAACTCTGAAAGCAGGCCCAATCTTCAGTCCATACTGCCCTCGTCTTCCAAGAAAAGTTTCACGTGCTGACCAAACAAAAATCACTGAATCCAAAAGTGCAATAAAAAAATCTGACTATAGAGCTTTTTGGGTTTAACAGGGTTTTTTATATTATACAATCCAGAGTGTTCTAGAATAAGCAACAGTTCTTTAACACAGGACAGATGATAAATATTAATAAATCTTGCATTCTTTAGCTCCCTTCTTTCCCCATATATGCTGGGTTCTGCCGCACTTCATTTCCCTACCAGAAGATGTTCGCCTCTGGAAACTGGGGAATTGTCAGCCATGCATCTCAAACATGTGTTTGGCAAACCTCACAGAAGCTGGACCAACAGCCCTATGTCTGAGACATGCATCTAACTATTCCCAAGTTGCTATTCTTTTACTATTAATAATTTGATTGATTATAACCATAAAAGCAGCTTACAGAGAATTCCATCTGACCACGAAAGTTTCAAAAATATGATCTACACATGCATTGTGTGATTTAAAAGCTTTTTTTATTTATCTGACTCATCTTGACTCCATGATGACGGGGCTGGACCAATGCTAACAATAAAACATTTAAAGAGAAAAACTTGACAGACAAAAAAAGGAGGGGGACAGGGGAGCCTGCATAGAGAATGAAGAAGGAATTGACTGGTACATCTCAAGGTAATTTGTAGTATATCAGCAAGGATTTCTTACTGATGATAGATTAACAATAGCTAGTAAAATGGCAAGTTGTTTTTTTAAACAAAAAACAAAAACCTCTATCGTAGTTGACTTTGTGCTAATCAGTTGTCTTAGCCTCAAAATTCCTCATTTAGAATATATTAGTTTTATCTGATTGCCTCAGGCTAGGTTTTTGTGCAGCTCTGATGGTGACCAGTTGTGGACATTTGTGTCAGAATTCCTTAGCTGTAGTAGTATATAGATTTGTACTTGTATAGGCAGGTTATGACAGCTATTGAACAGAATGCCTCTTCCCAGACTAATCTGCCCCAGATCTGCAGAAGAGGCCCTTTTGGTGGTTCCATGATCCAATGAGATTTGTATTGCAGGGGTCTAGATTGGCTCTACGCCTACAGAATGACTTCCCCCGGTTAAGTGTGTCTCATCATAACATAGTTTTCATGGCATGTGAGGACATACATCTTTGCCCAGTGTTGGGTGTTGTGTATGTGCCACAGAAGTTCAGTCAAGAGGTTAAGCTCACCGCAGAGTTAGCTTTTACTTGGCAAAACATACACAACACACTACTAACACTACTAACAGTTGCTACAAGAAGTCTTTACTCTCTGAGCCCAGAGAGGGTTCTTTGCTTTCAAAGTCCTTGCTGTGCCAAAGTCCACTAGGCAAGTACTAAGACCTGCAACTGTCAGAGTTCTCCAAGTTCAGAAGTCTTGTAAGATGTTCAACTTCCCTCAGATGAGGTTTTCTCAAAGTCTTCCATGTTTCCAGAGATTTCTCCAACAGTCTTCACAAGTGTCCAACACTCCCCAGCAATTAATACAATAACCTGAGCCCTTTAGTGCTAGATGCTCGTTTGACCAGCAACTCAGATAAGAGAGTTACAAGGTGCCTGCAGCTGCACAGGGAGGGGGGAATCATTTATGCTGACACGTGGAATTAACCCTTTTGTTGTAGTCTCATTGCTGAGCAACATTGTGTAGAGCTCAGTGGAGTGGGAGGCCAGCCAACCAGAAGAGTCTCTGAGGCATACTTGCCTGAAGGCAGGGTCGGCATCCAGAGTCTGGTCCAGTCCTAGGGTGGGTGAACAGCAATCCATGTGGTCAGATGGTCCAGGGGTCAGATAATCTGATGATCTTGGGGTCAAGGGTCAAGACAAGAAGGAAACAAGGTCAGGCCAGGAACTACAAGCGTTGTTACCAGCATCTGACTGCTGCTGGAAGCTCTGCTTAAGAAGGCTGAAGCCAGATAGTTCTCATCAGCGCCTTCATCTCTGAGTCCTTGAAGGCTGATTAGCTGCAGATGGAGTCAATCTGCCTTCTCCCCCTTCAGGCTGCTGTTCAGCAGGCAAAGCTAACTCCTGGCCCATGACACTTTACCCACTTTCCTTACCATTTTGGCGGGATGGGAGATGAGACTCCCTGCTTGCTGTTGCTTTGTGTGGTTTTACACTTTTATTCTGGATTATATTCTTTTAGTTTTATATTGTGTTTAATAGTAGTTGCACCCCTGCTGGCTTCACTTTCACAGATCAATGTCAGTCAGACAACTGCCAGAGGCAGAACCACCAACAGGGCCTTCCCTGCTGCTCATAGGGCCTGAGATGGCTGGTTTGGGGGCAGTCATTCTACATCTGTGCCATCAGATGCACATTCGGTTCATGAGAGAGGCTGCACTCTGCATTCCCTTATTCACCAAGATTAGAACTATGAGGGCACCATGGGGAGGGCTTTCATGGGGGCTTGTCACCCACCCTGAAGAATTTCATCCCCCAAGAAGCACAACCAACCCCATCAGACTCAGGAATCTCCCTCTGGGAAGTCTGCTTTTAAAAAACAAAACAAAACATTGGCAGCCTGATCTTATTTTTAATTGGATTTTGCTTCTGCTGGTTTACCATGTTGTTTATGCTATCTTTTTCAAAGAGGACTGTTCTAATTTTTATGTATCATTTTGGACGTTTTGTAAAGAAGCAACTAAAATGTTTGTTTGTTTTTTTAAAGAAGAAGAAACACATCGTGTTTTCCCTTGTGCCTTTTCCTACGGTAAACATTAGCTTAACTCCATTTAATTAAACAGAATGCAAGCAAGCATCTTGGTGGCATTTTCACTGTATTTGCCCACTCTAATCAGCTGTGAGATTCCACCAAGTTGCTTGGCTGCATTAGCTCTTTACCCCATGGAAATAATTCCTGGCAAAGGATTTTATTGTGTTGACAAAAGGCACACTTTAGCCTCTCATTGCAGATTGAGTAGGGAGGCTGGTATTGGCTTCAAAGGGAAGATGGATCAGGACCCTTAAAATTAAGAATGCCGCAGTTTATTCTAGGTAATTGCAGTTGTCATTAAGTGGCCACGTACTTCCTAGGGCATTTATCTTTCTCTTGTAAACTGTTTGCTCCATTTTCTGCTGAATGCTTGGGCACTGTTTGCATGTTCCATCTTGGCAGCAACTGCCAGCTCCAAATGTCCCACTTCTTTTGTGCGGTTCTTATTATGGGAACATGGACTCAGGAGGGCAGCCTGGGGGAAGACTGTGATATTAGGAGAAGAGGAGACTGCTGAAAAGAGCACTGTTGCGCTCCTGGAAGGCTTCCATAGGCATCTGGTTGACCACTAGCAAAGCAGGCAGTTGAACTAGAAGGGCTTTGGGCTAATCCAGCAGGGCTCTGATGTTCCACAGCCCATTCAGCCCATTACTGTCTGCTCTCACTGGCAATGGCTCTCTGAAGTCTTGTGTGGAGGCCTTTCACAGCATCTGCTCCCTGGTCTTTCAGATGCCAGCTATTAAACTTTAGAGCACAAAAATCATGGGCTCTACCACTGAGCTCTGGCCCTTACCTTACCTCTGCATAGAGTCACAAAATTATCTTTACTGTATCTGTTTTTGTACCTATCTGCTCATCAGATCATGGAGCTCCTTCCCCAGCGTTGGCACCAGTGTGGCACAGCGGATAGAGTGCTGGATTAGTATGTGGTAAACCCGGGTTCAAACTGCCACGAAGTTCACCACGTAGCCTTGCGTAAGTCTTTCCATCTCAGAGTTGTGTTCTGAAGTTGAAATACAGCGCTGAGCTCTTTGGAGGAAATGACAGAGTACAAATGTTAACAAGTAAGTGAAAACTGTGTAACAGGTGTATTTGTACCAAGCAAAATGGTGCCTCTGAGCTCTAAGACCAGAAATGAATCGTCCCTCTGGTCTGTGCAGTCTGTTGATTTCAGTAGGTTGGAACGATGTGTCTGATGCAGCCGTTTCTCATTCCATTTGGGCACTGCAATACGGTTCCATCCTGACCCGGGCCTCATTAAAGAAAAACTTTATGCTGTTGAATGCAGCCTACATTAACACCCAAAAATCTGACACATAGTTGAAGGGCTGAGAAATCTCCCAGAGGAGCAGACTGGAGGAGGAAGCCTATCCAAGGATCCATAGATTCTGGAGCCAGCAGAGTTTGATAATCTTCATTTGCAGTTCAAATTTCAAAAGTGTTGATGGATTCCAAAGTCAGTTTTCCACTTTTCCTAATCCCTAGAGAGAGCTCTTTTCATAAGTGTGTCAGAATCATAGAGTTGGAAGGGACCACGAGGGTCATTTAGTCCAACCCCCTGCAAGACAGGAATCTTTTGCCCAATACGGGGCTTGAACCCACTACCAAGAAATTAAGAGTCGCATGCTCTACTGAGTTAATTTGCTTTCTCTTTAAAAATACACAATATTTCCTGTATTAGCATTGATTTACTTCTTTAAAAGGGATGCGGGTGGCGCTGTGGGTTAAACCACAGAGCCTAGGACTTGCCGATCAGAAGGTCGGTGGTTCAAATCCCCATGACGGGGTGAGCTCCTGTTGCTCGGCCAACCTAGCAGTTCCAAAGCACGTCAAAGTGCAAGTAGATAAATAGGTACCGTTCTGGTAGGAAGGTAAACAGTGTTTCCGTGCACTGCTCTGGTTCTCCAGAAGTGGCTTAGTCATGCTGGCCACATGACCCGGAAGCTGTACGCCGGCTCCCTTGGCCAATAAAGCGAGATAAGCGCCGCAACCCCAGAGTCGGCCACGACTGGACCTAATGGTCAGGGGTCCCTTTACCTTTACCTCTTTAAAAAGGGGGGTGGGGAGTAGGTAGCAAAAACAAAACAAAACACCCAGCTCATTTGATGCACATTTCATCCTAGAATTGTAAAGGAGATTCACCTGTTTTTAAACCAACCTCCCTGCATGAAGACTATATAACTAGATTTACTGAATGCCACTTGCTCATTCATTATTATTATTTTGTCTTTTCTAATTCCCTAGATAACCTGCTTTATCATGGAACCTCACTTCTTCATTGTGTGGGTTATATTCTACTAAATTATACTCAGAATAGACCCACTGAAATGAATTAATTCTCTACTCCAAGTATGACTAACAACAGCAACAGCCACATACATTTTGAAAATGTGGGTCTGCGTAGTACAACAAAAACAAAACAAAAAACCCTCCTGTTTATCTCCATCATGGACATAATTGAATTGGAGCCTCCATTCCAAGTTGTGTATCTCTGAACAGCTGTCATTTCCTCCCTCTTGCCTGCACACATGAAAGGATGACTGATAACTGAGGCAGCATCCCTCTCTTCCAGCACAGCAGCCAAATGTGTGGGATTGTTTGATGCTGTTAATGAGATCCTCACATCCTGAAGGGAACAGACACCAGTAAACATGGAACAATTTCTTATTGTGCCATCCTTTGTCTTGGTATGTTAAAGAACGCCCACTCGGAAGTGCTAAGGTCTATAAACACCCCCTGGTCTTACTTAGTCCAAGGCAGGCAGTGGCTTTTGTATATGTGTGTTTCACATTCAGCAACAATGCTCTTCCCAGCAGGACTGGTGGTTCACACTATTGTGTGAGGCCTGATCGGCTGCAGGAAGGAGCGAGATCCTTATCAGCCTGAGGGACTTTACTGAGCAAGTGAGATCATGCTGTCCCCATAAAAACAGTTGCCTTTTCCAGCCAAAAATGCTGCCGGCTGCAGGAGGATTTGGTTTTCTCCAGGCTGTGCCACAGAAATCCCTTATACATCTCTGCTCCAATCTGCATGAGGCTGAGAGGTCATGTCTGTGCATACAGGCATTTCTACCCCAAGGAGCTCATTGTCCCTCCACAATTTATCCTCACAGCCATTCTGTGAGGTACATTATTCTGAGAGTGTGTGACTGATCTAAGGTCACCCTACAAGCTTCGTGGTTGTGTGAGGATTAGCAACTTGCAACACTCTACTGAATTGTGGTGCGGCCCCCTTCTTCTCTCTTCTTTGAGCTTCACAGAGAGGTCAGCTGGGGGTCTGAGAGGTGAGTGGCCTTGGAATAAAATCTGCCAGGCCCACCTCCTGACCCTCTCCCCCTGCTCCCAATTTTAGTCAAAGCATGGTTTCATCCAACACCTTCAAAGAATAGTGGCCGAGAGAGTCTTGTCGCAAAACGTGAAGGGGCCTGGGTCTCTTTTGAGCTCCTTGTAAATCAAACACTGACTCTATGCGGCCCACTCTGTTCTCTGCCACCTGTACTGGGGCAGGGAGTATTGTTTACCAAAAGGGAGAGGAGGATTTCCACCACATGCTGTGTCCCTCACATATGACCAAAGCTTTCCCAAATATAATTGGCTGTAGACTACTGAAACCAAACACAGTTTTTCAGGGAGGCTTTGAATCCTACGGAGAAATACTGCACATGCCCTACTATTGCATCTTCATCACAAGAGCTGGCTCATGAATGACTTCAGTATCATCATCCGCGCCACCCCTCAGGATTCAGTGATGTGCTTAAATGTACAAAGCAAGGATGCTAATGTCCCTCTTAAGGTATAAGTAATCTGAGGCACATGTTACTGAATATGCTGAATATTTATTCAGTTAAAACAAAGATCCATCTAGCCCAGTTTTCTTTTCTTTGTAAAATAAAATCCAGCAGCCAGATGGGTGGCCTATGAGAGATCAGGGTTCAGTGGTGGGCATCTTATCCTCTAACCATCCCTGCTCTACCCCACTTATCTTGCTAGATGCCAACTCCTTTTTGGACTAATCTTGTTCAGTGCACTTAATCATGTATGACTTCCAGGAGCTAGCATGTGAAAAATCTTCCACCTGGAAGAGCACTTGAAAGTAGAGACAATGAGACCCACAAAATGAGTTGAAATATTGAGTGAGGAAAAGGAAATGGAGATGAATAATGAAAATCATTCCACCCTCTTGGAATCCATGTCTGAAAGGGTTCCAGCATCTCTTCCTGTCTCCACCAGGTCCCTGTTAAGGAATTTCCTAATGACATTTTCCCGTCTTTGTGGTTTTGCTAGTGCTAATTGAATATTAAACACAGATTCATTCTAACCGCAACCTGGCTTCTGGCAATTGCCTTCCAACTTAACAAAGAAAAAGAAGCTGATATTGGAGTGTTTAATGTGAACAGAGAGTAATCCTATCATTCAGGGTAGCCCTCAAGGAACTTGCCTTATATTGATTCAGATCTTTGGTCTATCTAGCTCAAGTGTTGTCTACATCAGAGGTGGGGAATGTGTGACTACCCTGAGAATGGCCATGCAGACTGCCCTCCTCCAGGATGCTTGCCTGGCACCAAATCAAATGCCTTTATGGCACAAGGATCTTCTTGTTATTCACTTCAACCTCTCAGCCAGTTTCTGATATCTAAGCTGATCTTAGCAGCTGGTTTTAAATCCTTGTTACCGCTGCTCTTAATCCTTTGGTGGTGGTTTTATATGGTATATTAACTATAATTTATCTCAGTGGGTTTTAAAATTTGATGGGAGCTCACCCTGGAAATCTATTATCTGAAAAGATGGTGCATCTAATAACACATAGTGGACCAAAAAGAAGTTATTTCTGGCAACCTAGCCCTAAGCCCATTTCCCCGGAAGTCTCACTAAGTTTAATGGGCTTACTTTGGGGGAAAGCAAGCTTCAGGCAGCAGATCCTAAATGTACCCACTTAGACATTCCAGTGAAATCAATAGAATTTGACACCAAATAGCTCAGGATTAGGTTTCTGGAAAAACTTGGTGCCCTTTAACACTCAGAAGCACTGAGCAATAATTTAGTCTGGCAGAAAGGTGTGGTAGGATTCAGTACTCTTGTGTGAAGCATCTGAATGATGGGATTTTATCCTGCTTTGTTCACTGAGGTGAATGACCGCACACAAGTTTGAGAAGTCAAGGCAAATGGGGAGACCCGAGTCTAGTGCACAGGAAAGGTCTAAATCATGTTCATCCACAGGCTGTGAAATCCACTCTCTGCGATCTCCCACTATTTGTTATTTTACCTCATGTCATGCTCACTTTCCACTTTGTAGGCCTTTTGCAAAAATAAACTCCATGTAATTATATTCCAGCAGATGCAGGAAAGAAGTTCATCGTCTGCCTGTCTTCTCCCTTCACACACCCGGCTTCAAAGACCTGCTGGCACATTAGCTCATGGGACTGTAGCTGGAGAAGGCAAAGATCATAAAGGCTGTCTGCTTTCTGAGAGAGTTTTCTTGACAGAGGATGTATCAGATGTCAAGTCTATGCTCCACACACAAGGCTTAAAAACTCCAATCTCCCCCCCCCAACCCCAATAATAATAGTATTGCCTATAAGTCACTTTAGTGTCTTGGGAATCTTTACATGCTTAATAGTTTAGCTTTCCATATCCCCTCAATATGCTTCAATCAAAAGATAATTTGCCTTAAATTGCTCTGAGGCAAAAGGGTAGGGGGAATTGTTTTTTGCCTAACGTCTCACAACAAATCCATAGTTGTGCAAGACACAGGGTCCCATTCACATTAAAAGTGAGGCAAAATATTATTAAACCATCCACTTGAGTGTGTAATTGTTAGTAACTACAGCAATCATGAATGGATGGGTGAATAAATGGACAGATCTCATATGAAGGGGCAATGGAAATTGTTAAATTGTCCAGAACAGTTTGGAAGCCAAAATATGAAGCACATATAGTCCAATACACTCTTATTACTAATAATGACTGAAAGGAGTGCATTATTATCTCCCTCCGCTGACAGCTACCTCACAAGAGTCACAGCAGCAGCAAATCAAATATAAACCCAAAAGTTGGCCTGCGAAAGTTCCAACTTCATATATATTATTAATCCTCAGACACAGGAAAGGTGTGTTTAAAGTGGCAATCCCTGTGCTTGCAGAAAGCAAGATGCATTTGTTAAAGTTACTATCCCCAATCACTTTTCACACCACCGGGCTGTATTCAATTTTTACCCAGAGTAGACCCTCGGCCATGGAGAGACAGCTGCCAGTGTTGTTTTGTTTACTTCAACCAACAGCCTGCTTTGTATGCACTTAGAACTAGTTTGTTGACACCCCCCCCCTCCTGTGGCATTCACAGGGTCCGTACTTGTCCTCAGTGAACCGCACCTCCTCCTGAGACCAAATGCTGTATTTCCAAAGATGAACCACTTCCCTCCATTTAATTAGGATCCCAGCAGATACACTGCACTGCATGCCATTTCCACAATGCTCTGAATGGGTCATATGGAGTGAAAGGACTATTTGACCCTAATATTTATCCCTAAACCAGGCTTAGAAAACAGGCCTTTCCTCTTGTCCTGACACAAAAGATGGGGCTCAAGGAAGTATGAGCTTTGCCTCATGACATGCAAAGATACAATGACATTCCTGGAAGGAACATTTTTCTCTTCCCGTGTCCAAGCTAAGGAAGACCAAAACCACCCTTTCACCAAGAAGTCTTTGCTGCACAGAAAGTTGAGACATCTTTTGAATGGGACTCTGGTGATGCATGAAAACTGTTTTGAACACAGAACAAAGCACACAGTCAATTTGCAATGGGCAATTAGAGGACACTCGAGGAGGAACTCAGTGCCATTCTGTTATCCCATCCTTCATCCCACCATAAATCCTGGGACACGTAAGACACATCAGTGCCAATTCCACTGACTTCAGAACCAAACATTATTAAGATAGAGAACTCAGCTGCTGCACCATAACAGTACAAGCTGCATTAGGAGATATTTGTATTACGTTCAAGTATACTTACCATTAATTTTGCCTTTATCACAATGTTTTCTCTTTTTTATTCATCAGCAACTGCTCCCTAATCCTTCCTAATAATGCTCTCCATGTCTTATTTGCTACTAGTTGTATTATCATCCCATCTCTTGATCCCTAACTTGACCTCTCTGAATTTAACTGCCTTCAATGTGCACAAGGATACTGCAGCTCTGAGCACTTTTAAACTCCAGTCACAAAGGAGAGGTAGAACCTGGGCTTGGTAGACAGAACTTCTTGTTTCTCCCTGCCTTGATGGGCATCTTTTGGCATGAAAGGTCGATGCAATTGTACTACCTGCCAAATTCTGGTGGATCCCTTTCATGTAAACGACATCTTTTAAAATCAGCATGCACTATACCAAATATTCATTTGCTGTACCGGAAACTGATGGAAGTGGATTTCAAACTGAGAATGTGTCTACACCAGGATGTTAATGTGCATGGTATATACCAATTGGTGTTTTGCCATTTTTATTGTTTTTGAGAAGCGTGTGTTTATCCCAGTTTTGTATGCTGAAACATCATGACATCAGCAAGTCACAAGGAGAGTGTGCCAGTCCCTGAGCTGATCTATCACGAGTCCAGGTGGGCAGAGATAACACAGTAACTCTGAATGTTTGCCCAGAGACCACTGCACAAACCCTGACTTACACCTCTTCAGGGCAAGAGGTGGGTACTGCTTCCTAGGAAAGTTCATCCAGTCCAGTGTTAAACTGCACACTGTCTGGAGACAGCCAGAAAGGCGGGGGGGGGGGGAGATGACATTGGGTGGTATTCAACTAAGTTTTACTGAATACCACCCAATGGTCTTTATTTGCCCATTTATTACCAAACTGACTGTGTCAATAGTGCTTTTTCCAAAAACTGGTCACTGAGAGGACATCTTATTTCAGGAGGCGTCTGTGCACTGCTAACCTTTCTAATCTCTTCACAAAACCATAGACAGTTGAGCTTTATTTTCTGGCCCCTCGACACATGCATTGTTCGATGTGTTTGGAGAAAACAATCAACTTTTGACTGTACAATGAGTGACATTGTAGGAAGAAGTTTTAGCAATAAACTTCAGTCCTGGGCACAGCTTGCTATGAGACCCATTCATTGTGCAGCTGAACACTGAATCACTGAAAACAAAAGAGAAAAGACTTGCCCCCAAGCCTGAGCTTGCTGCATAAGGGTTTAATTTATTTGTTGAACAAACTGGTGGTTTTCATTCAGCTGTTGGCGTTTAATCAGTTTCATATAGGGGATCAACACAGCCTCAGAGATACAGGAATGAAAGACGGAGAGCACTTAAAGCCAAAGTTCTGACACGGGCTTGAAGAGATGTTGCATGGCCCAGCAAATGCAGCTAAGAATGCTCAAAAGACACAGGTGGGAAAGATGCAAGTCTACTCTGGGTGGTATGAGGCAGCCTGCAAAATTCACATATGTACAACTGAGGGCCAAGCTATGTATTACATGGCTGCAGCCACATATAAATATTAGCCTGGTGGCTTCTTCTCAGCTCCAACACACATAGTGGCAGGAAGGAGGCAGGTGGAAGGATGTGCTTAACTCCTCTCCTGCCACTCACTTCCAGCCCTGAAAGCCCCAGCCTTGTAACTGAGTAGTAGCAGGCTAATGTTGTAGTGCAGATGCAACATAACGTTTTCTTTGGCCTATAAATTCCTGTTGAGCCTCTTTTTGCACTATTAGTGTTAACATCAAGACTGCTGGTCAAGCAGAAGAGAGCCACTGGCAAGGTGAATTAGCATTCTGGTCAATGTAGGCTTTGCATTCACAAATGACCACATTAAGCCGCATCAGTTAAAATCCCCCCATAGTTTTAGACTGCTTCCTGCTACTGGACAGATGAAGTCCCTAAGATTGACAAACAGAATTTGCCTCACTACCATCAAAGAACAATTATAATCCATAGCTCATTGATCACATTCATTCCTTATCCATTTTTGCTGGGGGTAGGTGGGATCCCACTGGAACCTGCATTCGCTCTCTTCAGAGAGGCGATTTTTGTCACATGTTGCGTGCAGCTGAATGTGCCTGTCACTTGTCACCTGCAGGAGAGACCTGCCTACCTCCATCCTGCCCATTCCCAGCAGGAACTCACCACTATTCCCACCCAGACTTCTAAGCAGAGTGCTGTTGGCGTGTCTTCTGGTACTTCTGCTGATGGTTTTCCTTTGCCACGTGGTTAGATCCTCAGCCCTTATGTCTCTGCATTTTGTGGCTCAGTCATATTGAACATCGGGGGCGGCAACAGAATATACACAACAACTGCATGGAGAGAGTAGAGTCTTCAGGCCGACCCACACCATCCCAGACCTGATACCAACCAACCAACCCCCCAAGGTGCAAGTGAAATATATCAAGACAGGACAGGAAGGAAATGGGTCTGGTGTTTGAGTCCTTGTCTCCAATGCAAGTGATAGAGGGAAGTGATGTGCTTCCAGCACGGAATGTCTCCAGGCTCAGCTGATCAGCAAGGTGCCCCCTTCCAAAAGGACAAGTTCCTATCATAAGGACAGTTCCTAGAGGGGCTGATTTTCATTCTTGAGGAGGAAGGTTGGGCCCATGCCGACTTTCCTCCTCTCATGTTCTCCTCCTGCCATGGTGTTGGCTCTCTTTTCACTTATGTGGCAGCCGCTTGCCTAGGGACCCGGTTCCTCTCTCCGTGCTGCTTGCCCCGCCCCTTTTTGCCACCATCCAGCATGTTCTTGCTCTTGGGGGGCCTGCCTTTGTGCCGCAGCTGGCGGTCTCCACACCACACGCGCTCACAGTACTCCTCTACCCGGTGCAAGTTGGAATAGCCGATGAGGTGCATGATGTCTTTGAACCACATCCTTTGCCCATGCAGCATGCGGGGATCAGGCACCCGGCACAGGGGGCGAGGCGGCTCCTCCTCCTGCTCCCGCTGAAAGACCTGCTCCAGCTGCTCACTCTCAATCACCTCCAGCATGATTTTGGTGACGGTCTGAGTGAAGCCATGCTCCTGAGCCTTGCAGTAATATGTTCCTGCATCCTGGCGGAAAAGCTTCCGGAAGAGCAGTCCTTGCTCTGTCCTCATGATCCTATCATCTGTTTTCACCTGGAGAAAAAGGGTTAAGGGAAAATAAATGGGAGCAGGAGGTTAGATTCTGGGTGGTGGTGCCCTGTAGCTTACTAAAGCAGGGGTGCCATCATGGAAGGACTTCAGGGTCTCCTCAGTAGAACGAGCAGGAGGGCACATTTTGAAGTAATACACAAAACTATGGAAAGGAGTCTAAAATTACAGATCTGCACCTCTGTATTCAAGGCATTTCAGGGAATCAAGAGAAAGGGTTGCCAGTATTTTTCTGAAGTTCATAGTGGCACTGCTGTCATCAAGTAGATCCCTGCAGCAATGGGTGCAAAATTACAGCTCCCAAAAAATCCCATGATTTACAGAGATGCTGTGGAGACATGTTTGAAATTATATAACCAATTACTGGTGAAGATTCAGAGGAGGTAAGTGTGTGAGGAATTTCCAGTGGTCAGAAATACATCATGCCTCTTCCTCTTAACTAGAAGAGATGGAATAAATGGTGCAGGGTAGTTGTCTCATTCACATGATTTATTCAAGACAATGAATTCAGGGTTTCTTGATGCAGATTTATTATTTTTTTAATGCGTACACACAATCCCAGATACTGATATATAGCTGAAGAATGAGACAAGGGTTGGTGGCAGTTGGGGGAGTTGCTGTGAAACCCAGAGGAGGAGAGTCAGTACAATTCCGATGTTTGCTTCCATTGCTCTTTGAGCTAAAGTTCATTTACCGGTACTTCTGTATCATTATCTCCTGAAACAGTCTATCAAGCTGCAAGCCTTCTTTCATATGGAGCAGGCAGGATTGTCCCAGCCTGGAGTCCTGCCTCCTGCTAAGGAATACAAGTCCCAGCTGTTCTCCTGCCATTGTCTCAAGCTTGCACAGCATTGCACTTATCAGATTCCCTCAACACGGGCCGAGATTGGACGTCCAACCATTTTCTGTAAAGAAACCAACTCTTCTCATCTTATCACTTTCCCCATCCATACAGCCTCCCTGTCTCTGCCTATCCCTTCTTGGCAATTAAGCTGTAACTCTCTCTGGGGGTCTCATTCCTATGCTATAAGCAACCAACACCCTTTCTAGGGAAGCAGCACTTGCCGGAGCTAATTCCTCCACCCAGGAGGACCACCTAAACTACTAGATGGATAAGCTTCATTTGCTTTTTTTTTTAAGTGCATAAAGAATGACATAACAGGCTCAGTCTTGATGAAGGCTTTGTTCTCCTCTGAACATCCTTCACCTGTAAAACCATTCCGGGCAGGTCCTATGACACAAGCCTTGCCTCCGAATGCTTCTGCATTCAAAGTCTACACTGAAAAAAGAGGGTGGAGGCGCATAAGAATCCATTTAATGTTTTCCTCCCCCCTCCCCCTACGATGGAATGATTTGTATTTATTTGTCTTACATACAGAACAAGGAACCAAGCAGGAACGACGTATTCCAATGCTCTGTGTGGTCCTTTAACAAAGCTGTGGGGTTTGGAGGGAGGTAGGAGAGAGTCTTGACACCACTTTGCTCTCTTTATGACACCAGAGCTGTCCTTATTAGCAATTGCCAGTCTTGGACTGGAACTCACCAGCTGTGTTTACTGGCCAGCCCAGCCTTCAACTGCCCCTTTTGCTCCAGAGAGTTCCCCTTCAGAAACCTCACACTATTATCACATCTTTCTCAACCCAGCTTCCTGGGAATTAGACTAGCCTGCTAACTCTGGGGAGAGAGAGGCGAGACCTCACACAGTAGGAGCGTGGGCTTCTCTATTTTCAGTTTAATTCAAGAATTCCTAGCGGAGATCCATGCAGCAGGCAAGGCTAAGAAACCAAATGAGGAAAGGTTAAAGAAGTGGGGCGAGGGTCTAGAGGGGGGAAAGCACGTGAGATGACAGGGGCCAGGTGGAAGTGCAAAGAAAAGGCCCTAAAGAATCTGTTGGCATCCGAGCAGGAGGTGTCTGTATTAACTGGATGCGACACAAGCCAGCTGCTCCTTGGTGGCACTCCAAATGAATATCCGTGGTCATCTGTACTCTGTGGGACTAACCAGGTGTACTTCCCTTCCGCTCCTCCCAGCCTGTGTGTGTGCAACTGAGATCAAATCTGAATAGAGAATGTGTGGCTTCTAAGTGAGATCCAGCTCAAACGTGGACAAGATCCAAGTTAGGCATAGACAAAGCCTTTCTACATGCTACCCAGAATGGCTAGAGAGAGGGTGGAATTCTGAACTGCACCACTACAGACTGCAGTGAGGGAGCGTATCTTTAAATGCTTTCTCCCATTAAAACAAACAAACAAAAAAAAAAACCAACCACAGGCTGCAAACACCACAGGCAGAAGTTTTGTATATCCCTCTACCTGATGGACTAGTTTGCACATAGAAGGAACCGTTTGTGGGGGAAGCATTTAAGTGGGGGGGGGGGGAGATACATGCCCTACCTGCAGCCTGAAGTGGTACCTATGCAAAATTCTTCCACCTCAGTCTCCCAGCTCATTCTGTGTAATGGGGGTAGAACGGGCTTAGGTATTTACTTGCTTAAATTGTTTATATTTATTACCACATTTTCATGGCAGAAAAAAAGTTTTAACCGTTGAATTCACAGTGGTGGTGAACACCTCCCCCCCACCCCCAAAAGCAGGAAGAACAAGGTTAGAATCTGAATGCATTTAGCAAGAGGTTTTTTGTTTGTTTGTTTTTTTAAATCCTACTGAAAAGGAAGCAAAAGTATTGAGAAAGTGGAGAACGGGACTGGCCTCACCTCATCTCTTAACTCTTCTGGAGACCGGTGTACAAACCATTGTACCGCAGCCTGGGGTGACTTTGGGATGCACTCCAAGAAGGTGCTGTTGTGTTCCGTCCCATAGACCACCTTCTCCTCCGTGCTGTCGAAATCATCCACTATGGAAACAGGAGGGTGCCCATATCAGAGACTGCTAGCTGAGCAGAAAGAGCCCATCTCCTTGCAGAGGGCCACGGCCTACGTAACAGGGCAGAATACTGCAGCTGAACATGGGGAGGGGCTGGGTTTAAAGCCTTGCTGAGCCAGGGACTTGTTCTGTGGCTCTTTGACACAGAGAGGTCTGTCACATGCAAGCAAAAGCTGGACCTGTACACCTGGGGACACTAAAATAATTATTTTTTTCTATGTGCATGAAGGCTCCTCTGAGGCACATCTGTGATAACATAATGGAAGCCTCAGCTAATGCTAGCTGCCCAAACAGTTGCTGTTTTCACCACCACCCTGTGTTTTCAAGGGCTGTGGATATGGCTTATGACAATGCCCTTGTTAAGAAACCTTGAGACTGGCAAGCCTGGTGTTTTAAGTGTCTGGAATAGCAGACATCATATCAGGATGCCCTGCCAGCCATGTCCCACACCAGCACCATTTTTTCCTGTCTGCAGTAAAATATTAACCTCTCCACCAGACTCCTCACCTATTAGAGATGACTGTCTTCAGCATTCCCTACCTACAGGGACTCTTCCTCATTGGCCCCTCTGGCTTTTAGTTGCAAATAAGAATCACCCAAATTAAACATCGTAGAACACAAACTGGCATAGTTTCTTCTTCTTCTTCTTCTTCTTCTTTTTGCTACAGTTGCAGTTTTTAAAATAAAACATGGCATCTTGCCCATAGTCGTTCATCATGTGATCATCTATGTTAGCTTCAACAATCTGATTTAGAGTTTTAATTTTTTGTCCTGGCACATATTTAATGTTTATCCTACTCACACCCATACCCCCACAACCTCACCTTTTTACACTTCTCTTAACTGAATTCCTGGGCTGTACTGCTTTCTTGTAACACTCAAGCAATGCTTGCCTCCGTCCCCACCAGCTTGCTTAGAACACCTGCCTACATTATTAGATTCTAGGCCATGGGAGACTGGGAAGGTGGTGGGGCTGAAGCTACCTGAAGTAGGGGACTGGGAGATTGGCTGGAAGAGAGGCAGTGTGCTGTAGTGGTTAGAGTTTTGGACTAAGACCTGGGAGACCCCAGGGCTTAAATCCCACTCAGCCATGAAATTCACGAGGTGACCTTGGGCCAGTCACTTGCTCTCAGCCTAACATGGTTTTTGCTGTGATTAAATGAGGAGAAGGAGAACCATGTATGCCACCTTGAGCTCCCTGGAGAAAAAGGTGGGATAGAAATGCAAAATAAATGCAATGAAATGAGTAAGTATACCTCCTCCCAAATAAATAGACGGTAACTTTGTGAGATTCTCATGGCCTCTGATCTAATGAGCACGTTGTGGCAAAAAAGAGAGCAACACAACAGCAAACATATTGCCACTGGGTTACCCTACTGAGCTTGCACTGCAACAGAGTGTATTGCGTACACAGCTGCCCCGTTCTCTTCATAACCCACAGCTACTGGTCTGGGTATGTACCTCGCATGTTTCCTCACCTGTCAAGTTTTGATCCAGGCACTGGTGCATGGGGTTCCCATTCCGGATGTCCTGCCGACGAAAACGACGCTTGCCTGATGCCTGGTACCTGGTGCAGGTGAGGCCATCCCAGGCGCAGTAAGGGTCCCGCGCTAGGCAGCACTCCGCACAGGCTGTCCCGTACGTCTCACACTGATGCAGTTTCACTTGGGCAACTCCCACCCGGGAGCCTACATACAACATTTGCTGTCAAAACAAAGGAGGCTAGGTGAGTTGGAATTGTACTAAACTGCAGAGTCCTTACTCTCCAACCAACATTTTCAACAGCATTCTTATGAGAGCTAAAGGAGCGAAGCCTTGCAGTGTAGCTTTGATGCACTCCTTTCTCTCCAGAATAAACTCATCTCCTGCACCCAGTAGAACAGCCTTTGCCAACCTAGTACCCTCCTGATATTTTGGACTGCAGGTTGGCAAACAGAAACTTGGGCTGCAATTGGAGGCAATTGCCTGAAGACAATATTGCCTGAAGACAATTCTCTTTTCAAATTTGCTGCTGGGACACTAGAGAATAATTAGGTTAAGATTTGCCTGAACTACCGGTAAATCTAAAGCAACCAAGGGATTGCAAAACAGGCTGACAGTTCTAGATATAATATCCAGGTGGGAGAGCAATACAAGGAATGTTGCAGGTCACGACAGAAGTACGCTGTCAGGTATACAGGGAGTGAAAGGCAGCCTTTCAGGTTACAAGGAGTAAAGAGGGACGAGTGTGTTGCATGCTTGGACTCTAATGCAGCGTGATTTATGGGAAATGGCGAAGGGTAGGAATGCTCTCACTAGTTCTGCTAGCTTTCCTGGGAACTAAATAATAGATGAAGATTAGAGTCCAGGGGGTGTGTCTATTTACAGATCTAAACAAACATTACAGAAGTAGAGGAATTTTATCTGTTTGGACAAAACAAAAAAAGTTCAGGTGTTGAAGAAGGTCAAAGAGCAAGCAAAATGTACATGACTGAGGTTCTGCATGGCAGGATTGTACTAAAATAAGGACCTTGCAGTTTATGAATGATTCAAGTGTTTAACAGAGCGGAATTATTTTGCATTGACCCTTGGGTTGCTGTCCTGGTATAGCAGAGTCTAAAACCGAGGTCCATCTTTGTAGTGAAACATGCTTATTTCTGTTCAGCCTTGTTAATGAGAACCCTACGAGCATCTCCAGAAGTGTCCCACCCACCTCACCTGCCAACACATGGTGCCTCCTACACACATAATGTATGGCTGTGAATGAACCTTGCACCTAGGTGTGAATTGAGGGTCAAAACAGACATCAGATGGGGGATCTGTGATTGGATCTCCTGGGATTAAAACAAACAAACCTTTATTATAAAGCTGCTGCAGGGGTCTTTGGTCTTTAATAGATAGGGTTTTATTTTGCTAACAGTGCTGGATTGCCACCACCAGAGCCTGCAGTAGCTAATGGCTTGGCTGGCATTTCTAAAGCATTCCTGCACAGTGGCTTCTCCACCACCACACCTGTACTTTAAAGAAGTAATTCATTACTCACTCGCTTGACAGATATTTCCATCTCAGTAATAGGGATTGGTGCCTGAAGGGAGAAAAATAAATGGCTTCTCAGGTAAAACATGCCGCAGAACTGATCCCTGCCCCAATCCCCCACAATTGCACATTTCTGTCCTGCATTTCCTACAGAGATATAGGGTCATTCAGTTCCCCACTATTCTCACACAAAAACAAAGGCACATGGACACGCACAAACAGAGAGACAAAGAAATTGTTCAGGATTCGAGCTTTAGTAATGTTGAAATGCCATGTCCTATGTATGACATATGGCATAAGATAAAAAGGACAGTATGTGTGGAAACTGGGTTGTAACAAATATACTTCTGTGACATGAGCACAGAATTAGACAAGTAATATCTGCTAGTACACAAATATGCATCCATGCTGCAAGAATGTGCAAGAGAGGTATATCCAGTGCTATTTTTTTAGCAAAAGAGGTGCCAGAACTCACCATGAACACCTCCCTTGTTCTCTTAGAATGACAATGGAGCCCACCTGAGAGGTGCTGAAACTGAGTTTCTGTGAGTTCCCACTAAAAAAAAGCCCTGGATACATCCAATCTACACGTGAACAAAGAAGAATACTTAGCTAATTACATGTCTGTGTAATACAGTCATGATTAGCATATCTGTTCCGGGATCAGGTTGTACACGTTGCCCCCTTTTTTTTTTTAACCTCACCTTAAATACTTGAAGCTCCTCCAAAATGACTTCTTCGGCTGCTGCAAAGTTGCCTCTCTGAAGGGCTATAACCTTCAGTACAGAGCCAGCATCTAGGAAGCAGGAAAGGGAGAACCGTGAAACAAAGGCAACTACCTCTGTGGCCACCAGGCATTCTGTCAGAGGCAAAAGCCTGCTCCTCTTTGACCACTGATCTCTACCATGGACAGAAACTTGCAAAGAAAGACAGCTTGTCCTTGAGGACCATGTTATTCCTACAGAAAGCACTTATAAAAGACACAAAGGAAGCTGCTATTGGAAGTTGAGAGAGAGCTGGGATTTGACTCCAGTTTACACCACTGACTGCATGTTTGATCATGGATGTCTTCTTCACTTCTCCTGTCCTTGAATCCATTTTGCTTATGAGCTATTTTGTGGGAAGCCTATGCTAGTTTAAGGGAAATTGTTTCTCAGCTGATAGAGGGGTAGCTTCATTGGCTCACCGGGACAAGATGAAAGAGGAGAGCCCCTTCAAAAGCCCTCTTATTCCCCCGCCTTGGTCTTTCAAGGAACTTTTCAACTTCTTGCATCTAGTCAACTAGGTACTTTATCTCGCCTAAGAATGGAGTGTATCACAACATGGATACAGAAAGAATGCTTATTGATACAGCGGCCTAGGACAGAACAATAATGGATAAATGATAAACGCAAGTTCCAAAACAGCAATCACCTACAAAGAGTAAATGTGGGTGGGAACTGAGGAAAGAGAGAAGCTGGCAAGCTTCAAGAGTCATTCTGTAAGACAGCAGGAAACTTTGCTGAGGCCCCCGGGGTTTTAGTTCATATACAAAAAGGTTTAATTTGATCCAGGGATCACAAATACTTAGTTGGCCCCAAACCTGGTTTTCCATACCCAAGCTCAGCCTCAGAGCATGCAAAATTACAAGAGATTGCCTCTAATATTCACTTCCACATTGACAGATGCCCATCACCAAGCCCTAACGCTCCAAGCAATTGCACCTGTGCCAATGAACATGACATCATACTGCCCATCCTCAGCTTCCACACGGTCTACCACTATCTGCCGCAGGCGGTGCTGCAGGTTGGTTTTCACCAGCACAGGCCGGCGATGCAGAGGGTACACAGATCTGCTCATCAGTGGGTGGGCACGGGCAAAGTGCAGGACCTCGTCAGGGTAGTCCTTGGTGGAGGAGTACTGCCGGCTTGGCTGATTGGTGGTTTTGCTGGGGCACTGGAACGGAGGGAAAAGAACATCATTTCAGCCAAATGAGACTCTGTTCCTGCTGCTTCACCTCAGAGCAGGATCACAATGAAAAGTCTCCAATGATTCTTGACTTATAGGAATGATTCTGACTAGGGCAGGGGTGGGGAACCACAGGACATACCCCTCTATCTGGCCCTTGGCCCAGGCCACACTTCCTCTCCAGCCACACCTTTCACTTGCCTCGAGTGTTTTTGCCTGGCTGGACTGTGTCTTTGAACTCGGAAAATGACTCTAGCTTGCCTGGATGGAAGTTGGGGTGGGGGGTTGTAGGAACTAGCTTACTCAATAAAGGTCACTCGCTGCTCTGTCCACGTTTGACTCTTGTCCCACTCACCACTGGCATGTGGCCCTCAGAAGGTTGCCAAGAAGGAAATACGGCCCTCAGGCTGAGAAAGGTTCTCTAGAGAGTTTTTGACTGCTTAAGTGAATACCATCCCTAAAAGTTCATTTAGTTCAGCATCCAGTACCAGACAGAAGCCCCTGGGAAATTCATTTATAAATCAGCACACATCTCAGTTGACCTCGTTAGGAAGAGTCCACTGTTTGCTTCTGTCTTCAGTACTAGAAATATATCTAACACGAGACACAATGGTTCCGACTGGATAAAGCGGAAGAAATGCTACACTGACTGGCAGAAGATCTCCAGGGTTTCAGAGAGGGGGATTTCCCAGCACTACTGGAGATGTCAGGGATTGAATGTGGGACCTTCTGCACACAAAGCATGTGCTCTAACCACTGGGATACTGGCCCTTGGCTGCTCTCGGAACTTGCTCTACCTGGACTATGTGCTTATCTTCTGTGATGTCTCTCTGTTGCAGAGGACACTTCAGTCACTTGTGACAAAGTATTTGTCCTACCCCTCAGAAATGTCTGCTTCCCAATCAGAACGTCACCCACTTGCAACTTTTCAACTTGGATTAATGCCTTTGCATGAGTCTTAACACTGTTCCACAAAAAGAAGTTGATAGTTTTTGTTTTTTAAAAAACCCAACTAAATGCCATATTCCACGCATGTCAACAGGGGACTTTTCCTGAAAGACCACTTGTTTGCTTTGCATGGAGTTGCCAGTTCACCCTAACATCTCCTACCTCATGAAATACTGCTAGACACAAACTTCAGATATACAGCCAGGGTCTTAAAGGCGCTGCCAGATAACATCCGAAATCAGCATTAGTTATTAAGTAAAAAAACTATGATTAGTAAGTTCTTTTAAAGATTGTTTTCATAGTTCAGGTATGAATTACTTACAACTCCTGGCCTCGGGTAAGGCACCTTGCCCTCATAAGCTGCCCACTGATGGTCTGGGCCATCTTTATGAGCAAATGGTCCATTAAAAACCTCCCAGATGTCTGCCATACGATATACGCAGATGGCAAAGCCTTGGAAGACATTGCTGCAATGAGAGAGGTTTAGCCATAGTAAAAACCTATTTGGGGAAAGAACATTTTTTCCAAACTCTGTCTTAATATTTAGTATTGTGTGTATTCAATGCTTAGGTATATTAGGGAGTGAGGTAAAATACAGCCCTACATTTCGAGTTGTAAATGCTTCAAAATCATCCAAGAGGATTGTATATAATCAGATATTAAGAATTCCATATCAGAGAGCATGGCCTCCGTTCTTCAAATTAACAGTCTAATTACTGAAAAACTGGCAAGCTATAATGAGTCATTCACTAGAGAAACACAAGACGATTTGTGCTACTGATAATATAGGGGAAGTTATACGCAATCCAGGTTTCCACACTGTGTGCACCTGCTTCATTTCTGATCAGTGCATGCCCCGTAACTTCCTGGTAAAATCCTGTAACTTTTCATACCACAAAAGTTCTGGCATTTTCTTTTTTTGTCCCCCAATAGTACCAGAGTGCCCCTCCAGATGGCAATAATGCAAAGAACACTGGCAAAGCATCAGAGAACAACTAACAAAGAGGAATGATATGTACACAGTCCATCATAAATCCACTACTAATGCACTATTATTGCATCAACAACATGTTAGGAGAATGGGCTCACAGAAATAACACCAAGCTGGAGAGGCCCTCAGAGAAGATTTGTATGGATGAGAGTTGTTCGGTCAAGGTATATAGTGCTAGACATCTCAAGGTTCCCCTCAGAAACAAAAAACAAACAAACAACAAAGGCAAAATAATCTCACCTGATGGTGCTAAAGAGTGCATAGATCTCAGGGCTCTTCCCATCTTTGGTCCTCAGGAGGAAGACATCCTCTGTTTAAGAGATGTTTGATTCACAGCATTTAAAGGGCTCTCCCATGCACCTAACTTTGTTCACCAGCTTACCAACATACACATTCCAAGAAACTAAAATCCTGTTTTAGTCAATTGGATTACTTAAGGTATGCAAGTAGCTGGGGGCTGATGGATGTTGGTACCAAAGAGACAGCTGAAAAGATCGGTGTGTGTATGTGTGATTTGGCTGTAACACACTTGTAGTCCCCAACATACAATTGACAGGGCTGGCCCTACCACTAGGCAGAATGAGGCAGGCAGCTCAGGCAGCAGATTTGGGGCATTACAAAAAGGCAGCAAAGTGTTTACTGTTCATTTTGTTGTTATATTGTTAGTGCTAGAGAGAAGGAATAGTGCTTGTGGAATATTTTGGCAATCCTGGCAAGCTTTAGGAACTGTCCACCTTGACTAGGTTGGGGAGGGTGCCATTTGCTGCCCTGCCTCAGGCAACAAAACGTCTTGGGCCAGTCCTGATCTTAGTTATTTCCTAACGCAAAAGTATGTTACCTTCATCGCCTATTCATAGGGTGGGGAACCTGTGGCTCTCCAGACGTTGTTAGACTCCAACTCTCATTAGCTCCAGACAACGTGGCCCATGTCTTGGGAGATGGGGCTTCTGGTCGTCTCCCATCCAAAGCACTGCTCACTTTCATATTTACTTAGCTTGAGCATGGCTGTAGCCATGAGGTGCCCCCTGACTGTTCACTGAGACGGACCCCTCCCCCATTCTCCTCATATTGCCAAATTAAACCCCACTTTTCAAGGCTTGGCTTCCAGCTGACAAACTGAGGAGCTAATCCTATGAAAGGCAACCAATTCTGAGCTCGTTTCTCTTACCCAGTTCATCAAAGTATGTATCAATGCCATCTGGTCCTGGGACAGAGCACACCAGCCGGGCCTTGTTGAAGGTGCTCCACTTATGGACTAGCACTCGCTGTCCTCCAGCATCATTCTGAAAGGAGAGGAGTAAACAAGGATCCTCAGAAGTGGAGGCAGCTGGTGCTTCTGATATGAGGTCTCTTTACAAATAAACAAACAAGACATGCTTAAGCTGTGCTTTAGGAATCCTTCCAGAGGCATCAAAAGCAAAACTAAAAACTCAGAACCAAGAGGACAGATATTGGCTTCTATTCAGATGGCTCTCATTTCTGCTCCATAGATCTGTCATTCTAACACAAGGGAAACCCTTTTTTCATGCAGACCTGGCCTGGGCCCACACATACATTAGCAGCTCAAAATACAGCTGGCCATTCTTTCTCTCAATTCAGATCAAAGGTGGTTTGCGCAAAAACACATTGAAATATACTATTCCATAAGAAATGGCAGAACAGATACAGAACGGATATGGATCATGGCTAACGTCGTGTGTACACCACTTCCCAAACCAGCAGTGAGAGCACACTGAACACAGAGTAAACAGGTACACAACCTTGGCTTCCGAGAGACAGGACTGGCCCAAGACATTTTGCTCCCTGAAGCAAAGAACCAGATTCTGCCCTTACTTTCCACAAACAGAAACAAATTGGACTTTGACATCAGTGGTGATGGGGCAGCAGGAAGGCTAGCTTAGAGGGCACAGAGCAGACTATCTGGGACACCCAGCTCTGTCCTACAGCACCTCATCACTCAGCACTGACTTCCCTCCAGCAGCTACTGCCTGAAAAGACTGTGTTACTGCCTGCAGAGGCCATGCAGACCATGAAATTCTTGTGCTCCGCAGAGAATTCTGGGGCATATTTTAGGATGTGCTATGAAACCTCTCTTGCATGGCTAAGCGGACTGGGACTAGCAAACAAAAATACTGCTTCTGGGCAAGGGAAAGTCAAACCTACACTCAGTGGCGTAGCGTGGGGGGTGCAGGGGGGGCCGGCCGCACCGGGCGCAACATCTGGGGGTTAGGGTTAGGGGGCGCAAATCCACGGGTTAGGGGGCGCAAATTACTTGCCTTGCCCCGGGTGCTGACAACCCACGCTACGCCACTGCCTACTCTTCAGTTCCCTTATTGCAAAACATGCAGGGATCAGCAGTTATAGTTATTTTTTATTCAATATTGTCGCTTTTTGCATGTGCTAAGTTTGGGAGAAGCCCTGTTTCATATAGCATGAGCCTGCTGAGATGGGCTCTGCAGGTACACAGCAGAAAGGAGGACTGTTTCAGTAGTAAATCCCCAATTGTGAAATACCATCTTCAAAGATACACACAGGCAGTCCTGTGTTATCAGATTTTTGAACGAAATCTGAACTTTTATTCTAGCACACATTTCTAATATTAAATCACATGGTTCATCAACCATGTTTTCTTTTCTTTCTTTTTTTAAAGTGCATGAGGCCTTTTTGCATTTTAATTTTCAGCTTTTGTTTCTGAAACATTTATGTCTGGAAGCTGAACAGTTTTTTGTTCATTATCCCAAAACACATGTTTTCTATCTCTCTCTGCCACCCAAGAATGTGGGTACCACACAAGCAGAGAATTGAATGGAAAATTCCCCCCTCTCTTTTCTTTCTGAAGGGGACTGCTAGGATTTGCATTGCACTTGTTGATGAGGCTGATTTTAGGAACTGCACCTCAGGTTGCATTCTAAGATGCCTGGAATAAATTTTGTGACTGCAGCCTCACATCATCAGCTTTTGGTAGCAGTGCTTTAACCATGTTGCAGAAATGTCCAGTTCAGTCCATGTAACCATCAATAAACATTTCTGTATAGCCCTACTTCCTGCAACTACAATTGCAGACACATACCAAAAGAAGCTTTTTTTGGCTTTTACACTCTTGACTCTCATACTGAAGGATACTGCGTTCCCATCTATTTTTGGTGCTCCTTTATTTCACAGTTATCTGCTGCCATTCCAACTCCTATACTTTTCACACAGAATAACTATTTTAGTACGCAGTGTCTTGTTGCATTCCTTTCAATATGCCCTGCTGCTTGAGCAGTCTTTTTATCTCCACTTGCAATCCTTTCTTTGCAGTCTTGGAAAGAGCATCAAAATTGCAATTCAACTTCACCTCTCCCCCTCCAGTTCTGGGGGTTCTCCCAAGCCAATGCTGGGGGTGCAAGGGCACAGAAGGGGAGAAAGCCCCATTTCACATAGAAAACCTTACATAGGGCTGCTGCTGCTGGGACTCATTCCGGGAACCCCACTCAATGCAAACATATTAAAAACAATGCACAATGCAACAATTGTAAAAACGCACACACTAAAGCTTGATTGAATAACTGTAAGAATCATATTGTTAAAGCTGCCCACATGCCCAAGAGAATGAAAACTTTTTAATCCGGTGCTGAAATGATAGTAAAGTCAGAGCCAGGTGTGCCTCCTGGGGGAGAGTGTTCCAAATGACAAGAAGGCCCATTCTTGGGTCACTACCTACCCTCCCCACTGATTTTGGAATTGTGGTCTCCAGGCAGGTACATATGGGAAGAGGCAGTCCTTTAGGGACTGGGGTTCTGAGCCATATAGAGCTTAAAAGGTTGAGCCTGGAAACTAAGCAGCGGTTAGTGCAGTTGGGCCAGAACTCGCTAATCTTAGGATTATAAGAAAAATTTCTCAGAAAGACATTCATTTTCTTTACCCAAAGCCCCACAAGCTAAACACAGCTGCTAATTGAGCCCTGAATCCCATGGGCACAAAGTGTTAATGCTCTTGAGAGATCCAACCGGTGGTGTAGCTTAAGTAGTTTTCATTGTGTGTATTTTGTGACTGCAACAGACACCAAAGAAGATAAGACAACAAAGTAGTGCATCTCCTTTGACTCATATGGCAATCTGCCAGCTCTGGAAGTCAGACTATATCCATGTTTCTGTGTCTCAAACAAACAAAGAATCCCTCTCTGTGTAGGGATTGATTAATCCAATAAATAACTGCTTCATCGCTGTGTCTTAAATGTTTATTTCTAGGATTAGGAGGAGAGCAAGGAATTCACAGCCAACAGAACTTTTCTGTTTGTGTGGAAAGCTGCCAGCTCCCCTCTCTATCCTCAGCGTACTGTTTCGTACTAGTTCCAAAGAATTTGAGTTATTACTCCACGATAATTTCTAGCTGATTATTTTTTTCTCCCCTATGTCTTTGCAGCAGAGGAGAGTTTACTTTTCAGTGGCAGAAGCAGGAACTGAATCCAGCTCTTAGGCCCTTCATTCCATTAGGGTGTGTCAGGCGTGAGCTGGCAGTAAATCACACTGTTCAAGTTGGAGTTAACTCTTTATTAGCAAGAACACAATCTGCACACACTTGGCAGAGTGTCCGGCCTAATGAGCACAGCAATTCATCCCTAGTAGAGATTCCTCATGGATCAGTTGCCGAGACTGAAAGTCCCCAACTGGTCCCTCCCACCATTCCTCTGCATCCAACCAGTCCCTGACAGGGTAACTCTCAGGCTTCCCAGAAGCCAAAGGCTCAAGGTTGAAATAACTGCAATTGAAATAATCGTAACCTTTTGGAATGTGACATCTGGCTAACATATCCATGTGGAGGTCAGCTCTAGGTGGCTAACAATAATGTTTTTACCCATCAGTACTGCAATGGAGAATCAATAGCCATGAGGCCTGATGATGTGGCACAGTGCAGTCGATTCATCTAGATGTTAATCTGGCAGTGTCTTCCCAACAGTGAATGCAGCAGCTGTGGAATCCCACAAGACAAAAGGAGGGGCAAGAGCAAATGAGCATATTGACGGAGTCCTCATCCAAAAGTACTGGAGCAATCCCAACCAAATGGCACTCTAAGAGAAGGCAAGCAAAGCAGGGGGTAGACCTTCTCTGTTCCATATGGTGTAGTTCTCATCAACATTCCTAGGGTATGATGCTGTTATGATGCATATCCAATGCACGATCAGGGGGCCTCTCTCAATAAGCAAGATGCATCCATAACATTCCCACTTCCTATGAATTTTTCTCTCCGTGATTACCTGTTGTTTATTCCCCAGTTCTTTCCTGCAAACCAGCTTTCCTCTCTTTTATCTCCACCCCCACTGCCAAAACAGATCCCATTAAGAACAGTTCTCCGTAACATAAATGAAATTGGAAAGTCTATCTTTCACTTCATATTTTCCCTCAGATTTAAAAAAGAAAAAGTTTTCAAGCCGTTCACATTCAGTATAGCAGAATGTGAAACAGCCTTGAGTAAACAGCCTGGGTCAATGGTCAATTACCAATTATCTGGGTCGTGGAGGATAAGGTTAAAATAGGCTACTTGCCATGTTGGCTATTCTGCCTCTAAATAGGAGTTGCTGAGGATCACGAGTGGGAAAAGGCTACTGTGCTCATCTCCTGCCTGTGGCTTCCCCTAAGTCTTTGGTCTGGTGCAACAGGGTTCTTTTTCTCTTCTTATCTCATAAAACAACTTTCCCCCTTTCTGCCATGACTCAGAGTGACGCATTCTGCTCCTAATTCTACTGCCATGGGAAGTTCACTCTGGCACCTGCTAAAAACATTCTTGTTTAGACAAGCCTACCCGGAATGAAGCAGGGCCTTCTTGGTTGCAGCATCATGCTGCTGGAGCTAGCTTCTCTAGCGATACCTAACATATGTGCATCTCATTATTTCATCAGGGGTTTGGGGAGCAATGCAAGGCATCAGAATTCTTTAATTTCCCCCTGCCTCTATTTGGTGGATCTCAGGGTTCTGGTAAAAGACAAAGACGAGGCATGGAGGCAATAGTGCTCCTGAATACCAGTTGGTGGAAGCCATAGGAGGAGAGAGTGCTCTTGTGCCCAGGTCCTGCTTGTGGTTTTCCCACAGGCATCTGGTTGGCCACTGGATGCTGAACTAATGGGCCACTGGCCTGACTCAGCAGGGCTCTTCTGATGTTTTCACCCTGCAAGCCTAAAGTCTTCCCATCCCTGCTGTGAACTTGGAAGTCCACACAATAAAAAGGCCAAAAACAACCTCAGGAGGACCAAAACAAACAAACAAACAAGCAAACAAAGAACAGCCCCTTAAGTGAGCTGCAAGAGAAACAGTCCCAAGCAGGGGTTTTTTTCCAGAAAGGGTGTGTGTGTGTGTGTGTGTGTGTGTAAATCCCTTTGCAAATAGATTATCTCCAAACACACTGGGAACCAGTTCACCTCTACATGGGTTCTGCTTATATTTTGAACTGGGAAATTTCCAGTACAACTCTCCCTCCAGGCATGATCTCAATAGGTGGCCTTGAGTCTTTTTCTTTTTCAGTCTTTCTGTTTCTTCTGCCCCACCCTCAATTTTCAATACTGGGATAACAACACCGGCCTTAAAATGTGGTACATAATAAAGACCTCATGAAAAGCCCTAAGCAATACTAACAGGAGCCTAATGTTATTTGCAGGGTTGTTGCTTGACAACAAAATGAAACAAAACATGCTATTAAACCACATCTTTAACATCTTGCGTAGTTCAGTCCTGCAAAGAAATCTGCTGCTGATTCTAGTTTAGCACCTTAAAAACCAAGGCTGCTTTAGCAAGGAGCTGCTACGGAACTTAAAGTCAATTTTACAGGTTGAAATGTTAAGACAAAATGAAATGAAATGAAGAGCTCCTTCAAGCCTCTGTCCTTTCTGAAAACATTATGTTAAATAAAGTTAGCATAATTCAAAAGGATACTTAGTGTTAAGCACTCCAGTTTCAGCCCAACCAACAAAAATGTCTCTATACCCATTTGGGCAGGATATGACAATTAAAACAGTTTCAAAGCAATTATTTCTTTCTTATTAATGACATTTATACGCCGCTCCATAGCCAGAGTTCTCTGGGCAGCTTTACAATAGAAGAACTAAAATACAATCCCTCCAAACCATAATAATATATAAACACAGCACAAAATTAAGCAGCAGGGATAAATAAATACAAATCAGCTGAAGATTTTCAAAGCAGCATAACTCAGTCTTTAAAACCTCAGCTCCATAATGGCTCTCAAGTATAAATTATTTAACTTCAAGCCTTTAAAAATGAGGGCAGAGAGAGAAAGATACCTTCAGGAAAGGGCACAGGCTCTCTGTTCTGACACATGCTCAGCGGAAATCTCTGCTTTACCCTACGAGAAAGTGCCTTTATGGAAATCTCCAAGAAATGAATGAAACAACTCTTCTCTAAAACAGATGGCAATGGGCACAGAGAAATTATTTCTGCTCTTAGTCCATTTCCTTGCAGTGCAAGTCTTCAGCTAAATTAAGATACACACAGGATGGTCCATCAGACCCTTTGATGGAATCCTTTGGAGGAAAAGCAAGTGAGCACAAAGCAGCTGTGGTGCAAAAGATCTAGGAAAAAAGGAAGGTTGGAATTGGAAGTGACATGTACAGAAAATGGGGGAGTTTCCATGTGGATGAAAGGCTGAAGAATTCAAAGGCTTTGAAGGAATCCCCCCACTATGCTCCCCCCCCCCACACACATTATACAGAATTACCAAAAAGAAAAAATTCCATGTTCCTAACCTTGGCTTGAAAAGAAACATTTGCAGTCACAAGAGATTTATGCAGCCCTCTCAAGCCAGGCACTGTCTTGACTGAAGTGCTTAAAAATGCTGTGTGTGCCAAACAGACTTCCTATACCGTAGCTGTTGATCAGGAGCCAAAGGCAGTACGGAAGCAGATCTGATTCCAGGGCTCAGCCCAAATGGGCTCAGCCCTGGTTAAAAGATTTGCAAACTTGTAATATTTGAGCCCAGAGTTTTGTAGGCAGGGGGCTATTATTATTATTATTATTATTATTATTATTATTATTATTATTATTATTATTACTGCAGGGAGATTCTGCACATAGAAGGCAGTGGGCTCCAATCCATTATGAGCACCTTGCAGCCCCAAATGGC
>NC_138760.1:79037594-79244314 GCF_965113315.1 Podarcis vaucheri | reverse complement strand
CCTGAAAGCCCTCATTTTAGGTACCTAAATTTGTCCAAGAAGATCTGTCTCTCTCTCTCTGTATTTAAGCCCATCCAAGGCTTATGCAACCCCTTCCACTGGCTTTGCATTAGCAGCCTATGGCTAGTACCGTAATAGGCTGTTATTTCCAGGGAGTGTGCTGGTTCTGAAATCGAAGGACCACAAGGGATGGGTAACGGAATTCAGCCACAATCAAGCCACTGGGACATAGAAAACCTGAGATTCTGAACCGGAGAGTTGAGCCAAAGTCAAATGCAGCCTTATGTTGTTGCAAAAGAATCAGGGAGCTTCTCTGGTGTTCCCAGTGTATGGTCACCCTTTATTTTGATTGTACACTATGAGGGCTGCTCCAGGCTAGTCCACCTAGGGTGCACAGTAGACTAGCCTTGTCCTGTGAAATGCAGTACATTTCAAGTGACAATGGTGGGAGGAACTCACATGCAGGCACACACACACATATGTAAGCACATATGTCCAATAATATAGCTTTGGAGTCAGTAATGCACCAAGTTGTTGGTCTCCATACATTCAGTTCCTCGTGCAATGTTCCTCACACTCTACAGACAAAATAGACCCCATGAACTCACCACACACACCCTCCCCACACGGCTGAAGATGGCTCGGCCTTTGCTGTCCGACTCTGCTGCTTTCTCAGTGAAGAAAAAGTAGACTTTGTCATTTTCTCGGTCATCATTGTCTGGGATCAGATAAGCAGCAACAAACTTGGGGGCTGTAAGAAAAATATTGTACGGGCACGTTAGAAAGAAATCGCCAGAAACCGCTTGAAGCATGGCACAGACCTTTATTTTATTTTATTTTTAAACCTTTTCAGGCTTCCTCTTGGCATAGTGTGTTTAGTTGTACTTAACGAGATTTATACTGTGTACAACTCAATAGGAAAAACCTGTGAGCAGTTTACATAAAACCATATAAAACATTCCTAATTAAATACTAATAAGTTCACTTTATTAACAAGTAGTTACCAAAAGAAGCAACACACAAGGTGTTCTCTTATTAATGGGCATATATTCCAAAGAGGCTTAGTTATACAGACAACTCCCCGTCCTTATTTTTTAAGTACAAATTTATTGTAGCCTTTGGCCTCCACTCCACCTCTCATCCTGTTCTCCTACCATTAAGCAGCCGCTGGTCCATCTCAGTGCGCAGAGGGGAGCGGTGTCCCATAGTTCGGAAGATCACAGAGTCCCTGCCCAAGAAATCTGCTGTTAGTCCTGTATACAAGTCTCCACCTGGGAAAGAAGCCCCACAGAAACAATCAATCCTTGCATAACAGTTATGCACTAACAAGAAAAACAATACGTAGCATTATAAAGCACACTAGAATATTCAAAAAGCTTCCCAATACATGATGGTTATCATCATCCTATATTATAACCATCATATAAAGGACATCAGTATTTGTAGATGGGAGGCAGAGAGAGGCTAGCCTTGCCTAAAATCTCCTAATGAATTAATGGTGAGTGTTGATTTGAGCACTGGTTCTTTCAAAAGTCATAATCTTGGCCAGTCCCTTATACCAATCTTCACAGCACAGGAATTGCTTGGCTGAAAAGTCACATAAACCTGTTTTATACAACTACACCAAAAAGAGGAGATTTTGGCCTGATTCACACATTATAACACTAAGCCATGGTTGAAAAAGTCATGAGTTAACCACGAGCTGTTCCCCAGACAGACAAAAGAACCATGGCTTGTTTATTCAAAATTTGGTCAGTTTTCCAGCTACTTGTGCCTTGTGTCCTTTTTCTCAGTGAGCATCTGAGGTGTCCAAACAAACTATGGTATGGTATGGAAGGATGCTGAGTTCACACATAACGCCAAGCCATAGTTAAACAACAGACTTCAGATCATTGTTCGCTGGCAATAAACAAACAATAGTGAAGCCATTAGTGAAAGTACAAACATAACACCAAACTATGGTTTAATAAACCATAGTTTAATAGACCACAGCTTTGAATTATATACACATCAGCACAGAGATCTTGAAAGAGTTCAGAAAATGCCTTACACAAGCATGCAAGTACGGTCACTGACAGATTACCCTCCTTTCACATGCCAAATTTCCTAGTTGAAATGTTGGTATGTAACACCAACATTTGGGGGTATACTGCAAGTTCATCACATGAAACATAGTTGAGAAGCAGGCACACTTTTTATGGGGTGGGGGGGCATAGTCTCACCTATGAAAGGGACCACATATCAACTGCTGTATCCCACCCTGGCACTTTATGGTGAAAGCAGGTAAGAGACTGAAATAATAATAATTTACAAACCATACACTGAACTGAGGAGAAGTATGGATGCCTCCAATGAACATTCAACCCCCCAAACCTATCTTTGGGGAGGGGGTCCTATAAAGGCTTTCCTCTAAAAGAATTCACTACTGAATTTCATATTAACTTTAGGTTGTAGGTGCAATTTATTGGCCACTTTTAAAACTGGTTTGGACAAACTGAGCTACCTCCAGTTTTCACTTCAGAGAGCAGCTGGCTGCAGTGTGGGTTTATGAAGGTACAGTAGCTTGCTTGTAGCCTTTTTTTCTGTCAGAAGCTGACAAGCAGTAAAATCACATGATCAAAGAGGCTTCCCCATCCCAAAATAGAGACCATGTCCTCAGCTCTTGAGGTGGCCACGAAAGAGCCTGAGAGAATGGTTGGGCCACCCCTCCACCAACTTCCCTGGGCCGACTTAGACCCATGTTCTCTGAGGGAAAGAACAGAAGAGGCAAAGACCAGGCAAGGAGCTCGCACTACTAGCTTCCGGGGAAAGCACCAAACACTGCAGGGAAATCTGCTTTTTAATATTTTGTAACTTTGTTTAGTGTTTTAAACTGTAAACTGCCTTGAATGCCTTGGCAGAAAGGCAATATATAAACATAAAAATAAGGACATTCAACCCTGCTGCTAGGGTACAAAACTCACACTGATCTAGTTTAGCACCTACCAATGAAAGCACTTGCAAATGCCCTGTTGGGCTCATGAGGACATCTGCCCCGGCCACTTTCTACACTGGAAGGATCCAAGCTGAACACATGCTGGGGAGAGAAGAGCACAAATGACAAATAAGGCATCAAGACAGCTTAAAAGAACCACAGCTCACTGAGTGGGTAGTCTGAAATTCAGAGGTGATGAGGGAGGGCTCATGTGGAAGGAATGAAGAGAGCCTGGACAGATGCATCAGAAAACATCTTAGGACGAGCATGGGATGCTAGCATAGAGTGACCAGGATGACGTTTTCTATCTAACAATAAGAAAAATGGATGCTGACATTATTCAGCGAAAATTAGGGCCTTAACTTCACATGACTCCAGCTGGTCACTTGCAATTACATTGACCCTGTTTTGTTTTTTTTAAATTAGAGTCCCCATGTTCAGAAAGGAGAAGTTTAATTCTTCCCTCCCCACTGCAATCTCAACAGCAGCAGCAGCAGCAGCAACAACAACACACACACTGGTCAAAAGCCCCCATTGGGCCATTTTCTTTGACATTGAAGGGTGAAGCGGTTATTTTTTCCTTTCCCATACACCCCAGGTTCAATTAATAAACCAGGGGTGCACCGCTAAGTAAATAATTAGATCATGGCAACATGACTGCAAGCAAGACAATCAACACCACATGTCGTTATGCTCTCAGTGTGAACATGTTAAATCTGTATATTTCTCAATACTGATAGCCCTTTAATTTGTTTATTATTGAAATCATTTTGGCTCTGGTATGTTTTTACAATAAGGAATTGTACTTATTTCAGATTTGGTTACTCAGACAATTATTAACAGAGGCCTGAGCACTATTCATCTTTCCTGTCTTCTTCTGATAAGTTTGATCAGTCATAGTTTCAGGAAACTGAGAGGCAAGCCCATGATGTTAACAGCTGGGACTTGGAGAGACAGCAACAGAGAAAACTGCCAGAACAAGAGGAACCTTTTGAGTCAGTAAGACTTTCAGAAGAGCTCAGAAGACCATCTCCTCATTTCTCCAGTATGCCAGGAAATGATTTTACAATCTAGACTACAGTTATGTAACCCCTGATGGGAGCAGAAGGGTAGGAAGAGAGTAAAGGCTCTAGTCTAGAACATTCTTACCCCGGATCCCAGATGAACAAAAAGTTCCTTCCTTCCCAAACCAACCTGCTGGGTTGTCTACAAGTTTTTGGTGAAAGGCCTTTGCTCTGTATCGACTTTCAGATGGTAAGCAGTTATGACACTTTTGATCCAGCACCACAGACCATCATAAGAATAAAAAAATTAAAAAGTGGCTTATATGAGACAGTGGGCCTAAGGATGCTGGGAATCTGTATTATTCACCCTCCTGCTTTGCAATGCCTGGAACAGCTTGTGCTTTCCTGCCTTCCTGCCAGTTATCCACTTGGCCAGACAAAGCAGCCTCTTCAAGCTGCCTAATTAAATGTCTTCATCATGCAACTGTCCACCCACACCCAAGCACAGGGTTGTTCCCCAGTGCAGTTTGCAGGCCAGTATAAGGCCTTGTTAAATTTCTGACATGCTGCAGCAGCAGCAGCAGCACAGGACCCCAATTGTATTTTGGTACGCCTCTCAATACCGTGGCTAAATCAGCACGAGCGTTTAGCAAGGGGGGGGGGGAGGCACTGCCGGATATGGTTATGGGGTGAGATGTCAGAGGGACAGTCCGATCATCCCTTTTGCTCACGATGAACAGCTGTGCTGAAAGGGTCCTTTCTCTCATGCACTCAATAAAAGCTTCTGCGAGTCAAATCCTCCCAAGCGAGAGGGGTTACAGGGTGAAGCTGAATGATCTTCCTGCTAAGGCCAACTTGATTTATGAGCAACGGCTCAGAGGGAAGTCAAAAGCTTGGAGGGAGGGAAATGCCACCCACATATTTTATAATTAATGTGTGTGTGTGTGTGTGTGTAAAATTATGTGTGTGTGTGTGTGTGTGTGTGTGTGTATATATATATGCTTTCGTAGATTTTCACGGGTACAGGAATGCAGGTTTTGGTGTCTTCGGGTGTCTTCCCGTGTAAGAGTCGGGGTGTCTGTGCGCCGTCACCAATCAACCACACCAGACCCAAACCCAGACCCTCTCCACAGACATATTACAGACTCCATCCAGTAGCCAAACTATAGTGGCACCTCCGGATGCTGCACCCCCCTGCAATCCCTACACAGATCTGGCTGGCACAAAGCACAAAACCACAGCTCGCCCCTATACACGAAGCCAAGCCAGAGCACAACTAAATGCAGCACAGCCATCTTCTCAGAAAAACTCTTCACAAGCTCAAGAGGTCAAGACACGAAAGCTTTAGCAACTAATCTACACTTGATGACCCACCCAGTGGTATTCAGAATATCACTCATGAAATCACTCAAGATATCCCTCAAGTAATTAAGGAACAAAAGAAGAAAAGGCACACTAATCTAGGAACTTCCTCTCTGCCCAGAACGTTGGAGGCTATACACCACACCCCTCAACAGTATTTATAGGAACTCAAACACCAGATTCTGCTCTGTTCCAGTAACAAGAAGCCGAAAGCACCAGCCTGAAGATGACGAGTGAGACCTCGTCGAAACGTCGCACAGACACCCCGACTCTTACACGGGAAGACACCCGAAGACACCAAAACCTGCAAAATCCCACCAGGAAGCAAGCACTGTCTAAATCCATAAAGACTGTACAACTTCAGGAATCAGCCCAGAAAAGAAACACAGGGATTGAGCTAATAAATGAGACCCATGTCTCAGGCACAATGGCCTTCCTTGCTTGGAGTAGGAAGTTTAGCAATATGGTTAGTTGCTCCCAACACCAGACAAATAAAACCGCAGTCCAAAATTGATGTTCTGGACTCTTCCAGTTGTGACATCAGCCAGCCATACTTGTAGTTCTCACATGAGGCAGCCAAGCATTGTTGCACAGGGAGAGAAATAGCTGGTGTTCATGTCTGTCTGCCCACCCCAAGAGACAGGTGGTTTAATGCAAATTATTAAGAACATGCTGCTTCTCTTCTGAGCACAGTCGTTGAGATCTCAATTTCACCTGCCTCTTCCCTGGTTCTTGGCTCTGTTCCCCATTTTAGGCTCGCCCTCTCTCTCTCTTTCTTTTTACACAGCCATCCTTCTTGTTCCTTCTTCCCTTCAAATAGCTAACAGAATGTGCTTGGAGTGAGCGTCCAAAAAATAAAGGGGGCGTGGATTTCTCTTTTAAAAAAACAACCAGAAAGGAGAGGTCGTATGAGCTGGGGTCGGATACACAGTAGAGCATCAATCAGCCTGACAGATTAATAGACCCAAAATCCATTTCTTTCCTGGATGCTTACATGGTTGGACAAATTCCACAAGTCCAGCCACATTAACCCATAACAACAAGAAGACTTAAGTGCATCTGATATTACAGTCCAGTTTATTGGGTAACAAGGGTTTTTTCCCCCCTGTTTAAAGAAATACAAGCACTTAAATCAGCCTTTCTGTTTAATAGGGCAATATAAATGTATGGTTGGGAAAGATTGTTGAGGAAATGCAAAGCTAGAAAGTTCCTGAGCCTAGAGCACACTTCAGTCATTCAAACCTCGTGCACTGAGGGAGAAAGAGAGGATTATCCCATGGCCCTGTCCTCATCCCCCTCCCAACAAATCCATTGCTCTCTATGTTATGGGTAGGATTGCACTAAGCAGTTTCCATTGGGGAACTCCCTAGTGCATTTGGGGCAGGTTGTGTGTGGGTTCCTGTGGTCAAAGGGCTGTCAGAAAACCCGTTTGAAGGTATGCTTTCATTGACAGTGCATCTTCAAAGGGGCTCACTGCAAGCTGCTTTAAAGTCCATTTCCAAGCACAGTTTGGATTCAAGTATTTTTTTCCTCTGCAAAGAAAATAATGGTCATTTTCAGGCATGGTTTGAATCCAAATTGAATACAATTACATAAACTGGGGCCTGTAGTGAGCCCTTTGAAGTTGTCCTGCCAGAGGCAATCAGCTGATCATAGGGTCACTTTCAGCGCTAATCAGCGAGTCCCTCTGAGGGTGTCACCTGACGTCATAATGACATTAGGTGAGTGTCAAAAATGTCCCGCAGGGTGGGTGGCTAAGTAAAGATCTTGGCTGTAAAAACTTCCCCCATCCCTCAACTCCTGATCTACCTAGTCCAGCATGTATTTTCCCATAAACACCTAGTTTGACACTTGGGGAACCAAATGGTGAGCTAGATCCTGATTCCACAGAGCTCTTCTTATATTCTTCTGCAACAGTCTACCTACGGAAGAGTTAAGACATCCCATAAGATATGGGCTCAGTGACAGAGTCAATTACCTGTAGCACTTCATAAAACATACGCTGTATTACAGACACAAATCTACATCTGAGTTACAGTATACCAGGGGTTCTAACACAGAACTCTTATAGTGGCCAGCACACTGGAACAAAGATATAGTCAAAGGTTAAGAGATAAGCAAATAGCTCAAGACTGGCTACGGCAGATATTTCACTTAAAACTTTTACTTACTGTTGTTAAACTATTGAGAGTTGCTTCTGCTCATCTACCAGCAGATCCTGATCTACCTGCTACCTGCCCTGCTCTTAAGTCTTTGGTGATGGGAACCACATGCCTTTGCATTCCTCTACATGCCGGATCTTCCCACATCATATATTTATAGTGTCACAGGGCTAACATTATCGCAGAGGGGGGAAAAGGACATCCTTCCTTACCTCTCCTCGGTGTCCCACGCAGATAAGAGCGCAGATTGGGTGGAAAGCCCCTGTTCCACAGGCCAATAAGTGTGTCCGGTTCAAAGGGTAAAGCACTCTGATGTAGTTGGCACATTCTGTCTGGAAAAGAAACAACGATTGGGATTCATGATGCTTCACGTGCATCACAGAAATCGACTTTTAGCAATGATCAAAGTTGGTTAAAGGTGGGTGGGTGTGATGACAGGATGGACATTGAGATCAGAGCTTAATCAGCAGGAGAGGGAAGAGAAGAGATACAAGGTCTCTCCATCAACGCAGTTGAGAGGCCAGTTGGTTCTTAGAGCAACCTGAGCTTTAACCTGAGCTTATTTGTTGCTTTCTCCCTTTTCCCCCATGTCTTTTTTAGATGGTAAGTCTGAGAGTAGGACTCTCTTCCTGCTTGCTGCTTTCCCACAAGCATCTAGTCAGACACTGTGAAAACTAGACTAGATGGGCTATTGGCCTGATCCAGCAGACTTCAACTGTGTGTTTTTGTGATTTGTAAGCTGTTCTGGGTGCTTTTTTGGCTGGAGTGGAATTTTAAAAAAAGTTTAATTAATTAACTAATTAAATAAAAGTGACTATGGCAGAAAAAATTAAAAAATTCCTTCCAGTAGCACCTTAAAGACCAACTAAGTTAGTTCTTGGTATGAGCTTTCGTGTGCATGCACACTTCTTCAGATACACGAAAGCTCATACCAAGAACTAACTTAGTTGGTCTTTAAGGTGCTACTGGAAGGAATTTTTTTATTTTGACTATGGCAGACCAACACGGCTACCTATCTGTATATGGCAGAAAAGGAGGCAGTATAGCCAAAACAATTCAGAATGAAAGCAGGTGTCATATTGGACTTGCCAGCATTGTCCTCTGGGTCAAAGTCAGCAACAATGCTGAGCCCTGGGATACGCCAGCTCTTCCCCCACCCTACGACTAGGATCCAAATAGCAGGAAGGGATACATGCAGATGTAAACCCTATAGCGTTTTCCAATCCCCTAAGGACCACAATGATGCAAAAAATTTGGTTCCACATGCAAGTGCACAGAACAATGCCAAATACCTTTACAGTCACACGGTCCATTCCTCTCTCCAAGCTCACGTGACCAATCCCCATTGTATTATGTCTAGCTAGGCATCAGGCCTTCCTTGTTATTGTGGAAATGGGCAGTAAATTCCTGCTTTTTTAATTTAAAAATACGTTTGGCACGTATCCCACACTCCCTGCCACTCCACTCTAGCTAATGCAAGCCCTTTCCCTCATCAGACTACACGTGTGACCCCTCTTGCCTCCATCCCATTGTATGGTCAACTCAGGCCAGGAAGTGAGGTCTTCATATTGCCTTGTGCCCTGATTTCCTGTATGAGCTACGTAACAGTGTTGTTAGGTTAGCAGAAAACAGGAAGAAACTGTCACAATAGGGTTAGAAACAGCATCTTTATTTAGAAATTCCAAGAAGTAGGCTTGACAATACTTCAACTTTTTTAAAAAACAACAACCACGCAGAACCTCTTTACCCCTACTTCAAACCACGAAATTGTCGATGAATCGATCTTTAAAAGAAATGAATATAATGAATGATTTTAGAGTGTTGTTTGTGCTGTACTTTTGTACTGTTTTATTGTTGTTAGCCGCCCTGAGCCCGGCTTCGGCTGGGGAGGGCGGGATATAAATAAAATTTATTATTATTATTATTATTATTATTATTATTATTAAATCCACAAGGCTTCTCCCCCAGTTTGATTCTGAACTCCTTTGCTGTTGATCTGTATCAAAGTCACTGTAAGTCACTTTAATAGCTATTTACGTTTAAGAATGCTATATACATGATTTATGGATTAAATCATAAAATTACAATTAAAATCCCAAGAGTTATAATAAAATTGCTGAGAGTCAGATGTCCTCCAAAGGGCAACACGATGCAAAAGAGTTCCTCAAAAAGGACAGGGAATAATTGCCCTCTGCCTACAAAGACAATAACACTAAGAGGCAGTTTAAAGGAAAGCAGATTCTGTATTAATTAATGGGCCCTAGAACAAACAGTTTGGGAATGACAAATACCACTTCAGTGCAGGTTGTTGGCATGCACAAACATTGAGACTCCTTCCAATTCCATGAAATATGGGAGCTTAGATCGTGAGCCAAGGTGCTGGGTTCGTTCCAGGAGGCCACTAGCTGCCTCCAGACCATTGATCAGAAACCAAGATGCAGAACAGAACCCCAACCAAGCATTGCCAGTTTACACTCGCTTTGCTAGATAGCTATTTGGCCATGTCTCTGTGTCTGTATGTGATTTTAAAGTTTGGTATGTAATAATTTTGTGTCAATGAGGATAAAACACAGAATGAAGACTGGCATAAACTGTAACTTAACCTGCAAATTCAGTCATCAGTTTGTACAACAGTCTTGGTCATTCCTCTGCTCCAACAACTCCATGGGAATGTGGGCCATTGTCCACAACTTAGTATGAAAGGGTTAGCCAATTTTCTAAAATAAGGGAATGTCTCTTAAATTATAAACTAACATTATATGGCGTTTCACACTTAACACAGAAATGTAACGGCTCTCACTGCCCTTCATCACTCCACCAAGTCTTCCAGACTGCCTCTCACCCAGGAAATCCACCTCCACTTTGCTCTTTGAGGCAACAAGGAAGCATGGTTAGGTAATGGACGTCTTACGCAAATGAGAACAAAAAGGAACACAAACATCGGCAAAAGAAATGCCATAAGGAATGCAGAGATAGAGAGAGAGGTATTGGAGGTGCGTGTTACTAAAACATTAACACCAACAATAAAAATAATCAAATATATTACAAACAGGAAAGTGGTTAGGGAAGCTGTTTGGCAACAACATAAAAAAGTCAAAGAGTGTGCTAAAGAAGGATAAGGAGATTGCAGTAAAACTGAATTATTAGCATCCATCTTCACTGTAGAGAACATGGGGCAGATACCCACACCTAAAGTGACATTTTCAGAAAGGGAGTCTGAAAAACTGAGGCTAATAGTAGTGACAAGAGATGATGTTTTAGGCCTGTCTCACAAACTAACAAATCACTGAATCGAGATGTTATTCATCTGAGAGTTCTCAAAAGAACTCAAATATGAAATTGCTTATCACCTACAAAAATATATAACTTGTACCAAAGACTGGCCTCTGTACTATAACTTGTACCAAAGACTGGCCTCTGTACTTGAGGACTGGAAAGTGGTCAAAGTAACACATCGTTTTTAAAAAAGCGGGGTGTCCAGGGTGATCTGATAAATTACAGGTCAGATATCTACAACTGCTCTAGATAAATTGGTAGAAAGCATAATTAAATATACAATTATCAGGCATTCAGAAGGATAAATCTAGCTGGAAAACAATCAACATGGCTTTTGCAAAAATAAGTCTTGTCTCAAAACTTGCTTCCTCAAAACCATCAGGACAGCCACATGGCATAAGCAGCAATCCATGTGTGGCCCATAGCCTCCTGCAAATATCCCAAAACTTTTCGTAACAGAAATGTTCCATAGCTGGCTACTCATGATGGATGTATACTAGTATATCCAGAGTCAGAAGCACCATGCTTCTGAATACCAGATATTGGGAAACAATATCAGGAGAGGACTGTTGCCCTTAGGAGCCTCCATAGGCATCTGGCTGGACCCTCTGGGAAACAGAATGCTGGACCAGAACCAGCAAGGCTCTCCTTATGTTCTGTCCCCAAGACGGAACATCAGCAAGGAACCTAATTCCAGCTGCTCTCAAATTCGGACAGAGATATAGGGCAAAATGTAATAGTGGTGGTGGGAGGGACAATGGCAGGAAATGAAGGAGACATACAACCTTGATCTGGACAAAGTAGTCATTTAAAAAGGAAGTTTAGTTAGTTACACAGCAGGATGACAAATGACCATTCACAAGTCTGACCTGGATTAATTGCTCCCTTTTCCGGAGCAGCTAGCATTGGCAGATAAGCACAGAGAAGTCAGGGAGACTGCTGAAGGCACCTCCAGATTCCGATGGCCTCTAAAGATCTATCCATCTCACAACACACAGAAGGAACTACATTTATTGCTGTAGAAAAACAGATGCTTAGTCACTCCCACTCCAATCCTGGCCTTCTTACTCCGCATCACCCCATCAAATAGAACATGCTATATCCTATCTCTGATTATCCATCTTAGCTGTACCAATTTTTATTTTTATTTTTTTTAGGTAATAAATCACAAACCTCAAGGGAACGAAATAATGGGTTACATAACCCTCTGCTTTTAGTACATGGGTTCAAAGCCAGGCCAAAGTTGGTACCCAGTTAAGACTATACAGGGATTAATAGCAAGTGAAGCAGAAGTCTAATTCATGGCAGGGAAGTGTCACATTCACAAAAGTCAGAATCACAATCAGTGGCGTAGCGTGGGGGGTGCAGGGGGGGCCAGCCGCACCGGGCGCAACATCTGGGGTTAGGGTTAGGGGGCGCAAATCCACGGGTTAGGGGGCGCAAATTACTTGCCTTGCCCCGGGTGCTGACAACCCACGCTACGCCACTGATCACAATCAAGGGAAAAAGGTTGAGGTCTGAATGTGTTCAAAAGAAATTTATTATTTCTCAAAACAACCTCCATAAGGTGTTCATGTTTTTCATACATTCTTCCTCACATTGTGAAATTTTGCGATGTCAAGATGATCCTTCCCAATGTTTCATAAACTGTGATTTATTAAAAAGCTGGCAGGTTTAACAACATTAAAGTATTCAGATAATGCACCTTTTGTACAAAAATGAGAGTCACAAATTAACCTCTCACATCCTGACTTCTTTCTTGGATTGCCATCTTTTCTAACATATTGGAGGGAAATAGGAACAAGAAAATACTGGAAATTGGGCAGGATAAGAGCCCCCATGTTGTAAATTTTAATAACTTGTGACATGAAAGAATAAGTGATTTTAAAAGAGTTCAAATTTTTAAGCTTAAGGTTGGAAACACTATATTCCAATGGAGTCCTAATATACCTTTTGCCATGTTAAGCTAAACCAAAATAGAGGAGTTTAGCATCAAATTACCAAGGTCCTTAGTCCAGATAAACAACCAGAGTTCACTGCTGATAATCTAATTGCTTTCATACACCCATTTCTCCTCCCCTTATAATAAGAAAGTTGGCTCTGAAGTCCTTGCTTCCATTTCTTTTAGCATTTACTACTACTGTTTTTCTAGTGGCATGAGGAGTTCTAATGAGTCTATTTAATTCTGTCAACCATGATTAATCTCTGTTTCCATTTAGCTGAATTACGGGGCTTAGAGAAGCCTTCTGACACGCCTAGTCTCACAAACATACTACAGGAGTAACTGGTTTTTCTCAGGCAAGAGGGAACCAGAGTTAAAAGTAGCACCTGAAAACAAGGAATACTTCTTGTCCCTCTCCTTATCAGCCAACAGACATACAAAATGTTATGCTCATGATGCAGCCACTTGTGGTAAATAGAATTCACTCAGTTGGTTGGCTACAGTGGTACCTCAGGTTAAGTACTTAATTCGTTCTGGAGGTCCGTTCTTAACCTGAAACTGCTCTTAACCTGAAGCACCACTTTAGCTAATGGGGCCTCCTGCTGCTGCCGCACCGCCGGAGCACGATTTCTGTTCTCATCCTGTAGCAAAGTTCTTAACCTGAAGCACTATTTCTGTAACCCGAGGTACCACTGTATTCTACAATCCTAGAATCAAAGAATCATAGAGTTGTAAGGGATCCCAAGGGTCATTTAGTCCAAATCCCTGAAAAAAAGGAATCGCAACTAAAGTATCCATGACAGACGACCATCCAACCTCTGCTTAAAAACCTCCAATGAAAGAGAGTCCACCCCCTTGTAAGGAAGTCCGTCCCACTGCTGAACAGCTCTTAGTGTCAGAAAGTTCTTCCTGATGTTTAGTCAGAATCTGCTTTCTTGTAACTTGAATCCATTGGTTTGGGTCCTACCCTCCAGAGTAGAAGAAACCAAGCTTGCTCAGCCCTTTAGATATTTGAAGATGTCTATCATATCTCCTCTCACTCTCCTCTTCTCCAGGCTAAAAATGTTCAACTTCCTCATAATGTTTAGTTTCCAGATCCTCTCAGTGTTCAATGGAGCACTGAGGGAGAAGAGCCAACCAGTGGTTATAAATGAGGGCATAATGTCTGGGTATCATGTACCAGCTCACAGAGGCAATAAATAATGAAAAGAAAAGGAACGGGCAGTGTTGTCAACAAAGTCACAAAGTGTTATCGATAGAAGAATCAAAGAAAGGTACAGTACAGAAATCTACAGTTTACAAAACTTGGTGGATTGCTTTGTGGAAGCCACTGTTTGTCTGCCTCAGTTCCCTCCTAGTAAACTTCACAGTGCAGTGATGAGGATGAATTATGAAAATTCAGTATAACCATCAGGCAGAATGGCTGACGGCAATGAGGCTTACCTTCTAGTTGGGTGCCTTTGCGGGACGGCGCCAGCAAAGGCATTTCACTTCCGTAAGATAATTGGACCTCTGGCGGTAAGTGTATTCCCAAAAGGCATTATAATTAAGGACTACTTCCATTCCTCTGTTCCCTGCAGTGTGGCATGGGTCAAGTTCCCATATTAAGAGCCAGAATACTGTAGTGCCCTTCAGTGTAGCTAAATGCTTCATTTCAGAGGATTCCCTGCTTTGTTTCTGCAAAAGTTACCCACTAAAATAGCAAGGAGCTGGAATTTTAAAAGGCTAGCTACCCGAAAGGCTGCAGCCATTGGTGACAGATTGCAAAATAAACATGTGGAAACCGAAGTGAGTGATGGCCACTCTTGGGAACAATTACTTTGGGATGGACTGTCAGCAAGGGGTTCAGATCCCCTCTTAGGCCTCTCAAGGTCCCCATTGTCTCAGAGCATGTTTTCTAAGTAACTACTTGCGTGACTGTGAAGTGATATGATATGTAAAGAATAGGCAAAGCTAGAAAGTAAAATGTGCAAGGAGCCCTGCGGGAAAAGCTCCCATTAACATTTTTCCCGTGCTCTGTCCACACAAGTGGCTGCCTAGTCAGACTTAGAGGACTGGGTCAAATCCTGCACTGTGAGCTCAATGGGTTGTTGTGGGCCATCCACTGTCTTTCAACCTCAGTTCCCTCCCAGTAATCTTCATAGAGCAGTGGTGAGGGTAAGCTATGCAAGGGAAGGGTGGGGGAGCCTGTGGCTCTCCAGATATTGCTGGACTACAATGCCCAGCATCCCTCACCTGGACCTGTGTTGGCTGGGGCTGATGGGAATTGTAGTCCAATGACATCTGGAGAACCAAAAGATTTCTCACCCGCAATGTAAGGGAATGGAAAACATTGCAGCTATGAGAAAAGTAATATAAATATACCACATATGTATTTGTTTATGTATAAAACATTTATATCCCATGTTTACTCAAATAAGGTATTCGGGGTGGACTGCAGTCAAAATATCTTAAAACAAAAGAAACACAATCCAGCAGTAAGAAAATAAAACAAAAAAAGCAAGAACAATGAACAGTACCACAATATATGGTTTTTTAAAACACACATACACACACCTTCAAGTGGGGTTGTTTAACCTGGCATCTGAATGTATCCAATGAGGGCAGAAGGAGATGTCCTGGCATCCCCTGATGACTATAATATGTGGGCATCTTCATGCAGGAAATTATGGTCTTTTAGGTAGTGTAGTCACCATACACACTACACCTTTAAAGCACATTCAAAGCATTCTTTCCCTCAAAGGATTCTGGGTCTCTGTCCCCCTCTCCTTCCCCCATGAACCCCTTTTTAATCCCTGAAGCTGGGTTGTGGGGTGGGAGAACACCCAGAACAAGGCATGGGGGAAGACAAGGGAGATTGCTCCATCTGGAAAGCTGGGAAGCTTGTGCCGACAGAACAATCAACCTAGAGCGACGCGGAAGTAAGATGCTGGACCAGGTGAACATTTGGTCTGATTCCGCACAGCTTTCCTTATGTAATCATATCTCCCTTGTAATGTCTCTTGAGGGGGAAGCAAACTTAGCCCAACAACACATTGGTCATTTTTACCCATGTTCATATACATCTGGTACATCTATATGAACTTTCCTTCCCGCCTGCCCCCCCCCGCCCCGCCCCTGAGGATTTTGGCAGCCTGTTTAACCCATCATTCTGGTAATGATGATATCAGCAGGTTGACGTTTTCTTTCTTCTGCTTTTAATAAGAACGGTTATTCCAATCGGCCTTTCCTGTAGTTTGTTAACTTTGGAGATGGGAAACTTGTCATATTATGTTTGAGTGAGATATCCTTTTGTAATATGCATCAGTGACAAAATCTGTGATATGGGGTTACACTAGACATGCTTTACAAATATTGTGTTCTCTGAATTTTCTAATGCACTTGTATTTTTCTTGATATGATCATGTTTATTGCTTGAAAATTTGATATTTCTCAAAAAAAAAAAGACTGTCACACTCTTTCACCTTGGATAGTTCAGTGTGTGATACCCTTTGGTGCATCTCAGGTGACCCCACTTATAACTGGTACCCCAACACTGCAGGATGTTTCCTGCTGCTTGTTTAAGATTCTCCTTTCCCTAAGAAGTCTTCCACTTTCCCATGCCTGCGAAAACAATTGTGTCTAAAATGTATGCTAACTGATGCATCTAGCAGTGAGCGGATATGTGAACTTGGCTTTAGGTGGGGAAGACTGGACCATAAAATATTTATTTCCTAGTATCATTAAAAACAATATTTTTTCTGTTTTGACTTGATAGATGAATACTGAAGTGCAGGTGGAGACCAGTTTTCAGATATATGGTATCAAGATGGAGCTGGGGGGCAGAGAGAGATACCTGGGCAGTTATTCTCAAATTAGAATTGCACTTTCACACACAAAAAAGATTTCAGTTCACAAAACAACGTAGCAAAGAGCCTTGAAGCAAGTTTATTCCTTTATACATGTAGTCACTCACCTTTCTATAACCCCACCCCCACCCCACCCCATATATTCGAAAGCAATTTACAAGCTGCATGGATGACTCATTCCAACAAAACATATTCATGTGCACTTATCAATGGGAATGCTTCCAAACTCCAACCGGCGGGAGCTAAATATTGAACTGTCCCTCAAGCTACTCACCTTCCCATGTGATGAGCTTTCTTTTCTAACAGCCCGAACAAGTAAAATCTGTAAAGATGTGATGCTTATGTATGGATGCATCAAGAACACAATGCCTGAAGGACAGGTTCCCAATCTTTATTCATTAAAACTGGCAAGTTTTCTTACAATTAAAATGTGATAAAGCCTTCATAAAATGTCACATACTTAGTGAGCTTAAAACAACCTAATTCTTAACTTTTATTTCAAGGTTATGAATACTAATCACCAGCATCCCATTCTATTACAGTCATGAATATGTATTATGCCTCTAGCCTTCTGTTCTCCAAACTTTTATTAGTGTTATATAATAATTGCCAAGGTGACTTAGTAAGAATCTTGGGAACTGACATTTGATGGGGTATTAAGAAATCTTAGTCAGCTATCCCTAGACTGACTCAGCAGAACTGCAATTCCCTGGATCCCTTGAGAAGAGCGGATTATCATCAAACCTGTTTCTAGCATGAACAAGCTAGAAGAGGGATAGAGGAGTTGCCCCAAATGGAAGTAGGACTGATTAAGATGATGTCAGCAAGGGACGCAGCCTGCCTTTTCCCAGAAGTCGCAGGTTCATTTCAAACATGTCATCAGAGTAATGCCCAAACTCATAGGAAATTAATCAGGATGCTTTACAGGGTGACTTACCACTGGGTCTTTTCCTTTCCGAAAGCATTCTTCTTTCTGTCCAGGCAGTGGCGGCCAGTAGATCTGCAACATAAGGCAAAAACGTAAGTGCAAGACATTCCGACGACATGGAACTAGGGAGTGAAGTTTCCTCAGGCTGAGAAGAAAATCCTTGCTGCAGGGTCTTCTTCCTTCTTGCTATTTGACAAACAACTAAATTCCTTGTTATGCTTGTACTTTTTGCCAGGAATAAAATTGTCCTGTACTTAAACTTTCCCTGAAGGAATGTTAACCTCTGAGAACCATTGTGGCATAGTCAGACTAGGAACTGGGAGACCAGAGTTCAAATCCCCCTTGGCCATGAAGCTCTTTCGGTCTGTCACTTAGGGCTCGTCAACACTTCTTCTTGTCCCATGCTCAGAAAGCTCGGCTCCAATCAGTTTTCTGCTTATCCCACACTCTTTAGGCACAAGTCCAAGTGGTTTTCTGTTTGGCCTACTCCTTTCCCCCAGAAAACTCTCCTTTTAGTGCTAAATCAGAGCAATCATCAATTGGGAGAAAACCCAATTGGTTTTTGCTCTGAATCAGTGGTAAATATCAGTTTTTCCTGGGCGAACGTGATGAGGCAAGCAGGATGAGCCCTTACTCTCAGCCTAACGTACCTCTCAGAATTGTTGTGAGGATAAAATGAGGAGAAGGAAAAAGTGGGATACAAATGTAAATAATAATAAGAAGAATAACCAATTCATTTTCAAGAATCTTTGATTATTACAGATATTTGGAACCAATACAAGTCACTACCACAGGCAGGAAGCTGCAGTGCTCATTTTCACCTCTGTTGTACTCAACAAATACTCCCCCCAGTATCAAGCAGTTAAAATAAGCTTCCTTTGCAGGAGACAGAGCAAACAAACAAAAACCTAAAATGAATGTTCACTTCCAGACCGTGGCTATTTTCAGGTGAGATTCAATCACATACTGGCAAATGTAAGTTGCACAGTTGGAAGAAGGCATTGTGCAACAAATCTGCTCCCCCAAAATATCAGAACTTTTGTGCTAAGGGAAACGTCAGAGTAATGCATTGGAAAATGTGGGATAACACTTGCTTTGACTCCACTAACTTCCCTAGCAAGCAAATCAGAATGAATGCTCCTTAAACAGCCATTGTTGCCTAATCTCCCTACAAACCAATCAGGATGAACATTGTTCGAAAGTGCCTTAAGATCACATGGTGGTATTATTATTATTATTATTATTATTATTATTATTATTATTAAATTATCTCCACAATATTATTTACGGCATGCCATGTATGCTCAGAAGCACAAGGATAGGAGTAAAGATGGTATATGAAGAAAGGTGGAGGAAGGGAAGACCTACAAGACTGTAGAACAGAGTAACGAGTTTGAAGCAATGATATAAAAAGTTGGGGGGAAATGAAAAGCTGCAGAATCAGGACAAAAACAAGACAGAATGGGGGCTTAGAGAAGAGCAACATGAGAAGACAAGAAATCCATATTTATTGGTTCATACTCATCAAAAGAAAATGTCCTAACAAGAGAAGGGGCGAAATGTTAAAATCACCCAAGATAATAACTAGAAGAAAACATAAAAGAAAGAAACAAAATAAAGTGCTTCCTTAGAGAAGGAAGCTAAATCTTATTCTTTTGCCTGTAATGGATGCTTCACTCCATTTAATATGGTAATAAAGAATATAAGATGCCAGATTAATATTTCAAAAATAAAGGAGCCTCTGGAGTCATTTTTATCTCAAGCAAAAGGCATCCATTATCCTACAAAGAGTTGCAGTTTCATGAATTAGGAGAGAATTTAGAGAGATCTTTTCAAATAAAGGACATCTGGTTAACCCTAACCGGGCCTTACAACTTGGCTCTTTAACCATAAGCCTAGCAACTGTTTATGCAAGCCACAGACTGATTTATAAAGTTTGTTTTACAGACTAATGTGCTGGCAGAGAATTCTGGAGAGACATTCATTTTCTGTAAGATGTAGAGGAGAAGGGTCTCCTTTGACCTTCCATTTCCCTTTTGTGTGGTCTCACACCCTCAAGGACACAGCGACACACAAACAAAAGTTTGATCTTCTTGCTCTAAGTAAAAGCTAAAACTTGCAGCTGGCTAAGATGTCAGCTGAACACAGTGGTACTTAAAATCTTCTTTCCAAAATGGCATCAAGAAGCCAAACTGTGTGATTTATTATAATAAATGCACTCTTATCCCATGGAACGTTTCATGGGCCTGCCCCTACATGTTTTACCAACTAGAGACTGGAGTGGGTGGAGTATCACAGAGCAGGAGGATTAGTGAAACAAAAGTCTACAAAACATCTAAGAAAAGAACCAAAGTGTTGTCTTCCAGCTGCCATATTTTAAAACTACAATGCTCAGCATTCTTTTAAAAAATATTTATAAAAGGTTAACTCTATTTAGGCACTCAAACAAAACTCTGCTCCTTAGGACAGCCCTCTGATTTGAGTAAGTCCTCTATTTGAAGGACTGTCTGGTCCAAGCCCAGTTCCATGGCAAATAACTGTAAGTAGGGGCAACAGGACCTTTGAAGTTGTCCATCAACAGTTAGCATATGGACAGCAGACTGAGCAGACTGAAGTCATGCAGATACAGTCTTCCCCATTACAATGAAATGCATTGTATTTCTATTTACATTACAGTAATTTTTTTCTAATATTGCATATACACTTGGCATTTCAAAAGTAATGCAATTCTGTTTTATTTGGGGAGACGGGTCCTCATTCATGACTATACATTAAGTAGATTGGGGAGTGCTCTTGCTACAGTACATATAGCCCTGCTTTGGCAGTAATGTAAGGGTAGCCAGGGCCCTTTGGATGTTGTTGGGTCATAACATCAGCTCCATCCTCCATGGCCAATAGTTAGAGATGACAGGCACAGTATTGTTTAGTTACCCCTGAGTGGTGCCAAGAAGACAGAATGCTTTGTGAAAACCAAATGTTCATAAAAGGGCCTTCACAGATAGGCTCAATGCGAAGTTCTGCCATATTACACCATCTTCTTTCATGTGGCATTTCAGCCAAACCTATCAGTCTTGGTACATAATGTAGTGAAAAAGATTGTGCTAAGGAGGGGGAGGGAAGATAGCAAGAGGGTGGCAGGGAGCAGTGGTGTGGCTTAATCAACATCATGATCTTATGCTGATTAGCATAGGTTGATTAGCACTAGTCAGCTAAAAATCAGTCAGGCCATGTAAAAAGTCTCTAGAGCCATTTAGCTCAATGGGAGTTGAAGTAATAAAGTAGCTGGTTTTTTTTAAAATTAAATGGTAGAATGAACATGTATCATGATTTCCAATGTCAAACGCCAACACTTCCTAAAGAACTAAGTGTGTGTGTGTGAATCAGTTCCTCCCTGACCTTGGGAAGAGAAGGAAATGAGAATCAATTATATACACCTCCCAGTAGCAACTTCCTTGACGCTACCTTACTGGAAAAAGTTGAGAAGGAGGAAAATCATTAGCATTAGGGCAACATAGCCTGTAGCTGCTCTAGAACGCCAAATGCCAATCTTTGTTTTCCAAAATTAAAGCTGGGAGGGAGCAGGCATGCTATCTGCACATACCATCAGCAACACTCAGCTACAAAATCCTGGGGTCTGCCATTTCAGTGCTTCAGCTCAACCCACCCAAGATAAGATGGCAGTACAAAAAAGAAAACAACTGTTTGGAGCTTGCTCGAGTTAAGCTTAGAACAAGTACTGGATGTAACATGTAGTTAGTAGAGACAAAATGACAAATGACAAAAAAAGGGGTGGGGGGAACTATGTTTTGTATATTTTGGCACTAGTGATAGTAGTACCAATGATTTTGGGGGCCTGCTTTTGAATATAAGAGCGTTAAAAGGTCCCTGTGGGGTCATCCCAAAGGCCCATCTAGTTCTGCTTCATGTTCTCACAGCAACCAACCCAAATGCCCCTAGGAACCCCACAAGCCGGACAGGAGTACAACAACACTCTTCCAACTTGTGTTCACCAGCAGCATGTTGCCATTGACAATGGAGGCAGTACAGAGCCATCACGGCTAGTAGCCACTGAAAACTGTTATTTGAGGGAGATATTAATGACAAACCCCACCCACCCCCACAAAGTACTGATTTTTTAAAATAAGTGGCTGCACGCCTTTCAGTTGTACAAAAATGGAAAACTTTATCTGCCACCAGTTGGTGACATCAAGTCCCATTTTTCTCTACCTGTTTTCCCTGCTTAAATTTACCATGCAACACTTCCAGCCCTAGTTCTCAACCTGTAAAATGATGGTATTAAAGTGACCTGCTTCACAGAATTATTGGAAGGAGGAATAGAGTGATTCCCATATAGCAATTCGCACACACGAAAAGGTACGAGAGACATCCATCCTCTCAAGTATCTCATTTCCTGTCACAGTTTTGCTGGCTTTTGACTCAGCAGTTAATTTACCATATATGACAGTCGGATCCTTCTGCAGACTTATATTAATTGCTCATAACCTGATCATATGTCTAGACTTCTCACACTTCCAATTACATATAATTGCAATATGATCTCTTTTGGACTGGAACATTCCTTACACAGGCTCCCATCCACCCCCAACCTTTGGCTGGTGTCACATTTCTGGCTTCTATTTAATGAAGTTCTCTGCCCTGGGCAATAAGTCTGTTTAAGGCCTGGGCTTTACTGAATGCCTTCTGTTCATCTCGAGTTTCAGCTTCTATGGAAAAACGGCTCCTCTGAGGGATGCTTTAAGTATCCTTACGGAGGCCACTGGAAAGTGCTTACCCACAAAGGCGCTCCACTTGATGGGAAGAACATTTTAAAGCCATTTAACTGAAAGGTTGTTTTCTGCTGCTCCAGAGAATCGGACACGGAGCAATGGATCCAAACTACAAGAAAGAAGATTCCACCTAAACATTAGGAAGAACTTCCTGACAGTAAGAGCTGTTCGACAGTGGAATTTGCTGCCAAGGAGTGTGGTGGAGTCTCCTACTTTGGAGGTCTTTAAGCAGAGGCTTGACATCCATATGTCAGGAGTGCTCTGATGGTGCTTCCTGCTTGGCAGGGGGTTGGACTCGATGGCCCTTGTGGTCTCTTCCAACTCTATGATTCTATGAACTGCACCTCGGCATATGCATGCAGAATCTACTCCACCAGCGCAACTGCCAGGGATATACAATGTGAGACTTCTGTGGTGTTTAAACTGACTCCAAGGTGGAAATGTACAACTAAAGATTCTAAACAGAGGCTTAGGCAGGTGGGCAGAGTTCTGGGACCACAAGAAAACACAGCCAAATCAGTTAGTCAGTACTTGATTGCTGTCAGTTATCCCATTTCTGGATTGTATATAGTGCAGCCAAATCATAGGTAAAATCATAGAATTGTAGAGTTGGAAGGGAGGGACCATGAGGGTCCAACCCCCTGCAATGCAGGGGTCTTTCACCCAACATGGGGCTTGAACCCATGACCCTAAGTTTAAGAGTTTCATATGCTCTACCAACTGAACTATCACAGGTAGTGCCAGCAACAGCCAGCCAATATCAATGGGCGGAGTCAACTAACCAGTCACACCAGCAGAAGCCTACGCAAGGACTTCTGGGGGCCTCCTGCTCCCCCCTCCAATTGGCAGGAGAACCCACGGAGCAGCACACTGGAAGAGGAGAGGGCAGATTGTTCCATCAGCCAAGCAGCTATGCTGAATTGCTCCCAAAGTGTGGGCTTTGCTCACTTGTCTTGACTAAAGCCTGTGAATGATGATGATGATGATGAATTAAATTTGTATACCACCTTTCATAAACTATTCCAACCTTATTCAAATAGCATAATCCCTATTTGAATCAATTCACTTACTTACTTCCCAAGGCTTGCTTCCCATCATTCAAGTCCTTGGAGTACTAGTATCCCCTACTAAGAAGACCCTCCTATCTCGTGTATAACAAACATGCACCTAACATACGTAAAGTAGTACAGTGCATGAGCTGGAGGCCTTCCACTACACCCTGAACTTCCTCAGGAAGCTTCAAATAAAGTATGGCAGCTCTCATCCCATGGGGATAAGAATGCTCAGCTACCTTCAGTATAGTAGTACCTTGGTTTACAAACTTAATCCGTTCCAGAGGTCCGTTCTTAAACCAAAGTGTTCTTAAACCAAGGTGTGCTTTCCCATAGCAGCGGGGGACTCAATTTACAAATGGAACACACTCAACAGGAAGCGGAACATGTTCTTCTTCCAAGGCAAAGTTTACAAACACCTGCTTCAGGGTTTGCAGCATTCTTAATCCAAGTTGTTCATAAACTAAGCTGTTCTTTAACCAAGGTACCACTGTATTGTAAAGATATACATACATAAACCACTTTGAGTGCTTGGAGAAAGTGCCCTATAAACTTTGATTCAACATGCATGATTGTAGTAAACATTAGATTTGCATTATATATCGAGAACATTACCTCCTTAGCATCCATGTTGGTTTGATCCAGCCGAAGAGAATAAAGTGTGTCCTTTCCTCCAACGAACAGACGGTCACGGTATTCATCGAGGTACAAGGAGCGGAAGTCTAAAATTCCTCGGTGCCCAAGGAACAGGACTGAGCGATTAGTGGCCAAAAGATCTAAAAGGCAGGGAATAAATGATAAAGGAAAACTGAAGGTGAGGCAAAGGAAACTGAAAGATGAGGGTCCATACTTCACTTGAACAAGCCATTGCTTAAGCATAAGGTGCAAATTCAGCAAAAGATAGTTAAGGACTAAGGTTGTAAATGCATGACATTTTAAAGTGCACTCAATGCCCTCTTGGTGCTTGTGTTTTTGTGTAACATACAAATCCCGTTGCTTTCAATGTAGCTTAATCATGGCTGATTTTCTCTTTATTTTATCCACTGTGTTCTGCATTTCTGCAAGTGTAGGATTTGGATAATACTGCAGTTAGTAACACAGCATTTTTGTTTATTTTGATTCCTAATAGTAAACTTTTTTAAAAAACTGATTTGCATTGTATATTTTATATTCTTCGCAAACCACATAAGTATTTTCTCTACACTGAAGTGGTATATAAGTTTTGTTAAATAAAATGAAACCTTAAAATCATCTCAAAATTAGTTTTTAAAAAACTTCCTGAGGTTGAAAAATGCCTAAAGCTCACATGACACTTTTTTTAAAAAAACAACAGCCCAATAAAAACATGGCAAAACGACCCCTTCCTTTTGCAGCAATGCCCTATCATTTTGTTATATTAGCGTTTTGTGATTTTAAACATATACAAAAAATATATAACTACATCAAAATGCTCTAAAAGGAAAATCAAACAAGCAAGCAGATTGAACACATTGATGTGATGCATCACCTGAAAAGTGTTAACCCAGTCAGCTATTACTAAGTAGCACAATAGGCTTCCATCCTTACAGGTTCATTACAAGCGCCCAGCTCAATATCACAGAGGGGAGGGAATTAACAGGATATTCTGTTTGCCTCAAAGCCTACCACCCTTACCAGGGCCAGCTCAAGACATTTTGGCACCTGAGGCAAAACACAAAATGGCACCTGCCCGCCCCTTCCCACCCCAACAGGGAAGAAAGAGTGAGTGAATATCTATATCAGGAACAAGGCGATAAAATATACTTTGAAAATAGGGTAGAAGATCAGCATTGCCTCCTATTCAGTGGGACTTGCACCTGAGTAAACCTGCTTAAGACTGCAGCAAATGACCAGCACATTAGTTGCACCAAGATGCAAATGCCATAACTAGATGTCCATTTCAGTTCCATGAACTCCCCAAACCATGAGCCAATGAAGAGGGGTTTTGAGCAAAGATCTATCTAAATCCCTCTCTCGTTACCAGTTTCTGCTGTTGACCTACACTGGGTTCTTCTAGAGTTGAATTGCTTTGTTTTCCTTATTTAAAAAGAGAGGTCCATGAAACTGGATGCAGGAGAAAGAGATTTGAACCTCAGCTCAAATTGCTGACTTACCCTGAATCACAGCAATGTAATTTGGCTTGGGGCAGGGGAGCTCTTAAGACAAAGGCAACCTTTTGGCACACTGACCAAGTTTTTTGTGGCACCGAGGCACTAGTGGTCTGCATATGAATCCTCTGGACTATTGGAAATTAATCTCATCAGTCTGTGAGGGCCATTTCTTTTTTTATACCCGGACGTGGAGTCCCAGGTCACCAAGCAATTTCTGCAGCTAGGAACACCGGATGCTCCATCCAGAACGCTGAAGGAGGCTGTCATTAGCTGGGAGTGAAGACAGGAGGTCTCTTTACTGCTGATAAAAGGCTAAAAGATAAATGCCTTATAAAACAGTCCATCAGTGTGACAGGGATAACTCCCTGACAGTTGCAGAATGGAGTTTTTATCAGCGGCTGCTGAAAGCCGGGGTGGATTTGAGGTCTCAGTGCAAGAAACACTGTGGGGAAAAGGTAAGGAAAGCCATGCAATGGGGAAATAGAAGGGGAAGAGATGGGGTGCTGGGGATTGTGGTAAAAAAACTGTGCCGATCAACTAGCAGGGGTTCTGAAAAGGATTTTTAACATCTCTCTGCAAACGGCTTGTGTTCCATCATGCTTGAAAGCAGCTACCATTGTCCCAGTCACCAAGAAAACAGCAACTAACTGCCTAAATGACTACAGAACTATTGCATTGGCATCTGTGGTGATGAAATGCTTTGAGAGATTGGTTCTTCAACATCTTAGGTCAAGCTTCCCACCGGACTTTGATAAACATCAGTTCGCCTATAGGAGAAACAGGTCAACAGATGATGCCATAGCTACAGCATTTCACCATGAAGCAAGTCATCTGGAGAGACCAGGGAATTATGTCAGAATGTTGCTTATTGATTATAGCTCGGCTTTTAATACCATCCTCCCGGACATTCTTATTAAAAACCTGATGGATCTGGACCTTTCCCCTACCATCTGCGACTGGATTAAAGACTTTTTGAGGGATCGGACACAAACAGTGAGAATTGGGACTGTTACATCTACCTCACGGAGGAGTTTTCTGAGTGATACAGGGGCTTGGGGGAGCCGCAAAGGCACTGCGCCCCCCAAAAATCTCAAGGGGGAGACCCTTGAGGGATAAAATACCCAGCCGCGTGGAAACGGTTTCGCTGTTTTTTCGGGGGGTATTTTTCTTTGGAAGATCTCGAGGGCGGCGAGACTGCAAGCGCAAAAGGGAAAGCATCAACCCTGTATTACGATGCCTCTGGCTCTCACTGAAGAAGGCAACGAACCTCCAAAATTGTAAGAACGGAACCCTTAGTGTGAGTAGACCTTTTTTATGCTATAAAAATTCAAAAATACACTAAGAGAACATTGGATGTTAGAAGATTTAATTCAGGAATTCACCTCGGCGGAGGATTAAAATGGCGCAGGCTACAAAGTCGCAAGGAGGAGGAAGGAAGTACCGTATTTTTCGCTCCATTGGACGCACCGGACCATAGGACGCACCGGACCATAGGAGGGGGAGAACAGGGAAAAAAATATTGTTCTTGTTCTCCCCCTCTAAAACAAGGTGCATTCAAGGTACATTCACCAGAGCTTGTGGGGCTGGTGGTGGGGGGAAGCGCTGCTTTCCCCCACCGCCAGCCTCAAAGATCCCTGAAGCCTTTGGAGCGCAGCGCCCCGCTGCCCTGCAGAGGTTTGCACGCAGCCGTCCCCAAGCTGGAGCAGCGAGACAGAGCCCTCCGTCTCACTGTTCTGGCTTGGGAACAGCCTTGCTAGCTTCTGCAGGACAGCGGGGTGAAGGCACCCCGCTGCCCTACAGAGGTTTGTGTGCAGCAATCCCCAAGCTAGAGCAGCGAGACGGAGCCCTCCGTCTCGCTGTTCTGGCTTGGGAACAGCCTTGCTAGCTTCTGCAGGACAGCAGGGTGAAGGCACCCCACTGCCCTGCAGAGGTTTGCGCGCAGCCGTCCCCAAGCTAGAGCAGCGAGACGGAGCGCTCCGGAGTGCTCCGTCTTCCTGTTCTGGCTTTGGGCTTAGCGGCGCAGCCTGCATTCGCTCTATAGGACGCATACACATTTCCCCTTAATTTTTGGAGGGGGAAATGTGCGTCCTATAGAACGAAAAATACGGTATCCCTTTGCCTGGCTGAGTGAATACAAAGTAAACGTATCGGACTCTATTGTTGAGATTAAAGAATCTGAAACATTCCACTGATTGGGAACTCTGTTTGCCTTTTCCGGGGGAGTAAGAAAGAGAAAGGAAACTTTACAGATCCGTTTAAAATGAAGCTTTTCAGAGCTGCCTAAAAGGACAGTTGGAAGGAGTGGGGGGGGGGAGAGAGAGAAGAGCTTAGAAGGAGATTAGAAGGACAGTTTGAAAAATGGCTCAAAGAAACAAAAAGAGAAACCCTGGAAATAAATTTTCCTCACTCTGGGACTTTTTCTATGAAGGTCAGAGCAGCTTGGAATAGAAAACCTAAGAATCTTACCCTTTTTCCTTTCCTACCTTTTTTTTTCTTTTTTCCTATCTTACTGTTCTCCACTTTCTGCCTTTTGTTCTTCTCCCCTCTGTTCTCTGCCAAAATAACATAATTAACAACTTATCTCTCCTACTCTCAGTCTTGAGAAAAATTTAACCTGTCCTCAACATCGACAGGATTTGATCCAATTCAAGACGTTTACTCATATCTCGAGCTGAATAATCATTTGAACTCTAACAATTCAGAAAAGTAAATTATTTGAACACTAATAACCCAAAAAGGTTACAGAATACACAAAGAGTTTATATATTGGACATATTGAACAACCTCAGACCCTGAAAGTTAGGCACCATCTGACTCATTTTTTTGAATACATACTGAAATATATACGTCTCCCACCAGGATTACAGAGACTGATTTAACAGAACTCAGGACCTGAGGTAAATAGACGGTAATGAATGCCTAAAACAGCCTCTGTGAAAGGGACTAGGCCGACAAGTGGCTGAAATTACAGAATTTGTTAGAGACTGAGCAATTTTTCTTGGACTGCAAAAAGAGACTACCACTTTTGATTTTTGTCTATATTTGTGTTCCTTTGCTCTTCTGTTTTTGGAACTAACATACTAATATACTAATACAATCAAATTTATACTGGCACAAGGTCATTGATAAGGATAGTGGGATTGGACAATATCGAATAAGTTAATGAAAGACTTCTCTTTTCCTTTGGGGGGAAAACCTGGACTGAATTTAAGGGGGACACGATACTAAGGAAAACAAAGAGATATAAGGAAAGTGATATAAGAACAGATAGATAAAAGTGTTGAAAATACAGAAAGGGTAAAAGAGAGATTGTGCGCCCCCTAGGGGAGAGAGCCGAAATTAAAGTGGGCTATTGAGAAATTAACCGCAAAATGTTGGGGGAAAATGGGGAAAAAGTAGGAGGGACGCCAGGAGAGAGAAAGGCATCCCGACAAGAGGAAATCAGAGATCTAGACATTTTATGGTTAAAGATTAAGGAGGAATTTAAACAAAGTGAATTACATATGGAAAGCAAATTAGGAGAGATACAGGAACAGATAGGAAAATTGAAGGTGCTGTAGGAGAACTCTCTAGTAAGATACAAGACTTGACAGTTAAGTCAAAAATAAATGAAGAAACAAATAAAAGAACTCAAAAAGAATTGAAGGATCAAAAGAAAGAGACAGAAAAATCAAAGAAAAAAATAAAAGACTTAAATAAAATGCAAGATCAAATATGGGACAATCTAGCCATGACAGAAATGCGTCAGAAACAACTTAATTTAAAATTTAGAGGTGTAGCAGAAGAAGTAAACGAGAACATAAGAGAAAAAATGATCAAAGTGCTTGCAAAATGGTTGGAGATAAAAGAAGAACATGTAGCATACACGATAGAAAGTGCGTTCAGAATAAGAGTGAAATCCCAACAAATTAAGTCGAAAAAACTCCCCGGTGACTGTTTAGTTATATTTAACTCAATTGAAATGAAGAATACAATATTAAGAACAAGCTACCAAAGAAAGTTAATGATTGGAGGTTGTCCAATTATTATCTTTAAAGAAATTCCAATCAGGATTCTGCGCAAAAGGGAAGGATATAGACAAATAACAAGTGTTCTGAAGAGAAATACAATACAGTATAAATGGGAGTTCCCAGAAGGGGTCTCCTTCTTTTATAAGAACAAAAGGTTTAAATTGACAGACATACAAGAAGTGGAAAAGTTTCTGAGAAGATACGAAAAAGATCTTGGAAAAGAAGAAGAAAAACCTGCAAGAAGAGAGATGAGCATAGAGGAGAGGAGGGAAAGAGGGGGGAAAGAGGCTGAAGGGATGGAGAGGAGGGGAGGAGAAGTAGGGGAAGAAGTGGAGGAGCTGGAATCGGGGAAGGAGGAGGAGGGGGAAGACGAAGAAACCATTGAAAATAGCAGTACTAGAATTTAAATTAGAAATTAGGATAAAGTGTACGCTAGTCAAATATTGAAATGACCCTTAAGTTTTTGTCCTGGAATGTGAACGGTTTTAACGAAAAGTCTAAGAGAAATAAATTTGAGAAAATTATAAAGAAAAAAAACATTGATGTGATCTGTTGCCAAGAAACACATGTCGCCAAAAAACACAAACATATTCTAATAAATAAAAAGTTGGGAATAGAGTTTATCAACTCAGATTCTAAGAAAAAAGAGGGGTAGTAATTTATGTGAAGGAGAAATTAGAACCTAAATTAGTATGCAAGGACGAGGAAGGAAGAATCCTAGGAGTACAAATTAACTATCAGGGAGAAAAACTCAATGTGGTAACGGTCTATGCGCCAAATACAATTTTTATCACATGTGGTGGTCTTGTGAGGTAATTAGAAAGTTTTGGGAGTCTATTTACAATGAACTAAAAAAAATATTTAAATATACCTTCACAAAAAAAAAACGAGGCCTTCCTTCTGGGGATAATTGGAGAAGAAATCAAAAAGGAAGACCAAACTCTTCCAATATGCAACAGTGGCCGCTATAACACTAATAGCACAAAATTGGAAGACATCAAAAATCCCAACTATAAATGAGTGGCAATCAAAATTATTTGACTATATAGAATTGGCAAAAATGACGCAGAAAATAAGAAACCAAAAAGTTACAAAGTTTAACAATGATTGGAATAAATTTATGACATATATTGAAACAGATGTAAAAAATCTAAAAATCACAGTAGGCCCGATATAACGCTTGCGACGCAAATAGTTTTAAGAAAATGAAACTGCAGATAGGAAACCTTTTGTAACATATTCCAAAACCGAGTTGAAGGGAAGTCAATTATTGTTGTGTGTTTTATGTTATGTAATTTTTTTTCTTTTTGTTGTTTTTGTGTGTGTGTTTTGTTCGTCTTTTTTGTTGCTTGAATGTTTGGTGTGGTATAATGAATTGAAACTAATAAAAATTAAATTAAAAAAAACATGCTTAAACAATTGCTTATAGAACTCTGTTTCTGCAGCTCCTATATGCTAGGATTCTTGCTATCTCAATGCCATAATGTATGTATTGAGTTTCTGGGAAACACATATTTTGATACTGGCAGTCTAGGGAACTTGCAAAACTTAAAATCACAGACATACAGGTTGTGTACACATGACATTTTATTCTGGAATCAATAGAGCCTGAGTGCTTGCTTTTTCTACAAAGTCCACACACATTCTGGAACAACTGCACATTTTTTGGCCCTGAAAAACACTTCTTAAGAAACTGGTTTCATTCCAAAAATTAAAGCTCGTTGTAGATAGATGCAGAATCAATTTGAAAACAGATGAAAAGAGACAAAGGCAGACCCAGCAATGGAAGGGTGCATCCACACCCATCCAATGAAGCTGTGGGTGGGCAGATACAAAGACTTGCAATCACCACTTCCTTCTTCATTCACCTGGGATATGTGCAGGGAGGGTCAAAACTAGCCCAAGTCATTTTGTTGCCTGGTGCAGAGCAGCAATGAATCCCACCCACTCATCCAGGTCAAGACATGCATCATAAGGCCAGCTGAGTTATTATGATATCACAAGCACCTTTCATGACTAGCAATAAATAAACCACAGTGAAACTTAACGAACAAACTGCTTTCCTTTCATTACACCCAACAACAATTGTCAGAAGCGACAACCTCAGTCTGCCTAAGCATGGCACCAACAACGCAGGCAAGATTTGGCCAAGCAAAGTTCATCTGTTGAGCTTACAAAAATGGACTCTCGATGGGAAAATAGTAATTAAAATAGCAAAGGTAAAGTCCTTGCAAATGTAGTACATACAAAGTGAAATAATGCAGTTGCCAAATTAGGCTGCCAATTTACACTCAGGAGTAAATCCCATTGAACAAAATGTGACTTACTTCTGAGTATATGCATAGGATCACACTGTTTACTACTGTGGTTTCATATGTAGGTGCTGTTTAATGCAGGGCCAGGACATGAAATTTCATAGAAAAAATCTGCTGTCTCAGGCTGTGACCTCAGAGCTGCCTCCACAAGCAACAAGCTACAATTGTCACCAACAAGCAACAACTTCAGCTGAAAGTATAAACAGGCAAACAGAAATCAAGATGGAGCTTGAGGCTGAAGTGTCTCAGAACATAAAAAAGACAATGATACGGAATAAAATTCCACAGCCAACAGCAATCCCAGCAAATTTGTCTCAAACAAAGTGGTTAAGCACTCTCTGGGCATCCGCGTGATTGATTTAAGTAAAGCTGCATCTCATCTCAACTTCATGTGGAAACCTATTTGGACATTTGGATGGCATATATTGATTTACATGTTTAAATTAGGATGTATTGGCAGTTATTGTATTTTTAATGTAAGCAGATTATGTTTTTTGTTTCTTTTTTCTCACTGATTTTTTTCTTTCCTTGTTAAATATACTATTTTAAAAAACCAATTACTGTAAAGGAAAATTTGTGTGTACTAGAACCAAACTGGAGAGGTAAAAAAACCTGAATGAGAATTCAACCCAAATTATTAATTGTTCCCTGGGTTCATTGCTAGTGGTTTAAGTGATGTGTTTTCTAAACCTGACCTATAACAAAACAATAGTGACCTCACTGCATTAGCACTCCCTCATGCTCTTGCCTATTGTAATAGTGGAAGAAATTATTTGGGGTAGATTTTTTTTAGTGAGGAATAGACACACCCTGAAGCGGAAAGAGGCCAGTGTGTGGGGGAGGAAGGTTCAGAAAAGCACATGGTCTTCCACAGACAGGAGGGGCCCCCAGCAGGTCAGATGGTCTGTGTCATTCCTGTAACTGATTTGTTCCGCTGTACAACATGATAAAATATGAACCTTGGGAAGGTAAATCCCCAGAGAGATTGGCTGCCTGGCACACGTGCAGGAGTCTATCTTTCACCCGTAATGATAGCAAAACTCCCCAATCCAAGGGTGGCGTCAGGTGGTCGTGATTTTGAATAATTCCCCAGATGTTAACATACATGTCAATACAGAAAGGATCCTTGGTGATTCTGCATTCCAGTTTGCTCCTGAGACTTCTTCCTTCTGTTCCTTTGTAGTTCTGGCTAGGCTGAAGCTATAAGAAGTAGCAGCAGTCTATATTTCTAACTTCACATAAAGCAAAACCAGATACATGAATACCTCTGACAGGTCAAATTAGCACTGACGGGCAGCATCTGTGCATGAAATAGTGTTAGAATGTTACCTATGATATTAGGCATTGCTTGTTCACGCTGCTAAATTTTCTGTGTCCATTGGATTTCCCAGACACAACAAAATACTTTTCATTAGTCTGCATTTGCTAGGGCACACCTGTTTTGCATACATAGCTGCTTTCTCTAATTTAGTAAGTAGCTGTTCTTTGCTATCTCTATCCATCTTCTAAGACTAATATTTCTTAGCAAAAAAAATTTAAAAATGCCCTTTTACTGCAAGGCTTCCGAACGAACCAGAAATATAAATCAGAGCAGCAGAGAAAGGGAGGGAATGGGAATAGTGTGTGGGAGATGCTGCTGAACAATTATATGCTGGATGGCCAGGAATTTTTTTTTTTTTTTAACCCACCAATAAATCCTGACCTGACTAGATTCCCCACATTCCAGAATCATTTGTGGATGAGTTAATTTCTCCCTCATCATTTTGGCTCAGCTCTTAGTAATTCTGCACACCTCCTTGTCCAGTCTGCAAGAAATTTCAGCAAAGGCAAAGCAGCAACTAATCAAATCTAAAGCCAACCTCCAGAGGATGTTTCCCAGAGTATGAAGAGTTAATGACCAAGGTGGCTCATCATTCACAGGCAACATTTCAGGAGTGATTTGCACCCCACTGGTGAAAAATGTAAGGCCAAAAGGGAACCTCTGGGCATTTGGGGGAGGAACAAGGGAGATAAAATGCATAAATGACCCAAGGTGCCTTGCAGTGTTGTTTGAAATGGTTCATTATCAAGAAGCCTTTCAACAACCATTCAATGGGCACTTGTAAGGTGACATGATGCCATGAGAAGGACAAATGCCACATATATCGGAAAGCAGGGACATTGATCATTTACTCCAGAGAAAGGAAGAGGCTATTTATTGACACAAATTGATTTAAAAGAGATTAGATGATGTTTAGCAAATATTTCTACAATGCTTGTAGTAGATAGGAAGCATTACAGTCCTTAGCACATCCAACACTTAAAAACCTCTTCAGTATAATCCTCTTTCACTAGTCCATGACTAGTATATGATTTCAACTCAAGTTTAAATAGCCCAATATCTGGGTCCAGGCTGAACATTCTGTCTACTAGTAAACCACACTGGCCCTAACGATTATAATGTTTGGCACCATGCAAAGCACCTACCATTCTTACTACAGCCCACTAATCATTTCCACACACCTCTCATGTGTTTGATCAAAGTGTCTGTCAACAAATGCACCTGCGCATGCATCCTCATGGGTTTAATATCTGAGAGCCTCCACTACTACATCAGATGTCTAAATTTGAGCCTGGCCATTTATTTAGCCATTAAAGTTTATGGGCCAGCAACTTCTGCTGGGGCTGAATTCTATAGCCGCTTCAACTGAAGGCCATGCGCTAGCTAAAAACCCTGCTTTACACGGAGAGGGAGTTCCTATAAAGCATGCCAGATACTAGACCATTCTCTGCTTAGCTGCAGCTGTAAACAATAAAACAAACACTTTGGGTGTTTCGCCCTGGCTGTAATCCCCATCGTAATGTGAAGGCATGCAGATAGTGGGCTCAGAACGGAAGCCATTTGCGGAGCTGAAACTGTGAACGCCATCTGTAGTGGCGACCACTTGCTTTCCCACAGTCAAATGGGACTTGCAACTGAGCGGAAGAAGAAATGGAGATGTCATTCCATAGATTGGCTGGAACACAGCCCTCCTGTACTGGTCTCCATAGATGCCAAGGCAGAGCCTACAATTGCAACAGCTGCTCCTGCTTCTTGGTTTGGCTGCCTTCCTGCATAGGTTGTGTTTTTACTGAACACGATTGTTCAGACTAGGGCAGCAAGCAAGAATGGGCCATTCTGCTCCTCCCCAACCTCCAGTCCACTGGAATTTCCCCCCTCACTAACGTGCCTGTATGTGGGCCCCTCTCCCTAAACTCCCAGTTGTGTAGTCTCCTCACAGTAAACAGCCCCTCTTCGCCACACATCTGGAATGGGTTTGATAGTCTCCACATTATAATTTCCAATAAAAGGGAAGTTATTTCATGCTTCACTGCCAAGACTTGTAAGACACACTGCTCCCATCCTCTCCATGTCTGTCAAACCAAGATTAGGATATAACAGGAGAGCAGGCTATTAAAGCAGCAAAGGAAAAAGCGGATGGGTCACAACTCAGTGGGGGTCTCTGCAAACCCAACTACTAAAACCCAAATAATCATTCCCCCCTGCCAAAAAACCACAACATGCTATTGTGGATTAGATAGCGGTAGGTGTGTTGCATGCTGCAAATCTCCTTCACACATTATATTAATATTTGCAGGCATCTTGGGAGACAGTGAAGGAATGCACCTTAAGGGCGTGAAGTCAAACCATTGGAGAGTTACAGTGCCTGCTGTGGCTGTAGAAGTCGATACAGGAGAGAAATGCTTTGTTGCAGCTGGGGCAGATGATGGTGTCTGGTTGTGCTGCTGCAGATGCACCATGGTGTTTCTTGACTGCGCTCCTTCTAGCACTTATTCCTCCACTAGTCACTGTTGTGGATACACGACCTGACTGTCTCCAGGTGCTGCAAGGGATTCCCACATGATTCCCAAATGGCGGGGCTGATGTTGCCAGCTTTCATGTCCCATATGCAAACATCTTTGTAATGTAGTTGATCTGCCAACAGGCCTGGTGCTCCCTGTAGAGCACATCCTTGGGGATTCCGCCATCTTCCATTCTGTGGACATGACCAAGATAGCACAGACATTGTTGAGACAGGAATTATAGAATTGTAGAGCAGGAAGGGACCACGAGGGTTATCTAGTCCAACTCACCACAATACAGGAATCGTTTGCCCAACATGGAGCTCAAACCAATGATCCTGAGTGTGAACATGTTGGAAATATGGGCTTGGTAGAGCACATCCATATTTGAAATTCTGTCTTGCCATGTCCAAAATCTTCCTGACACAGTGCTTGCAGAAGCCATTGAGCATCGTTCCTGATGGTTGTTAAGTTGCCTACAACTCACTTCCATAAAGCAGTGTGCTCAACATGCAAGCCTGGTAGACCTTCATCTTGTCATTATTAATACTGACAACTGCATTTATATCCCACCTTTGCTCCCCAGACCTCCAAGTGGTTCTCCCCCTACCAGTTTTATGCTCACAACAATCTTGTGAGTTAAGTCAGCAAAAGGCCGAACCCCCAACATTAGCAGCTTCTTTCTACTGCCCCATAAGTTTTCTTAGCTCTCAAAGTCCTTAATCCCCTCCCAAATCCTTCCCTAAAAATCCCTCTCCTTTGCTTTTGATAGAGTTTATTTTAAAAGCCCAACATCCCCCCCACCCCACCCCACATCCCAGTTTTGTTTTCTTTAGCTGTGTCATTTATTTCCAGTTGACTCTTTGCTTATTTGCATTAGGCTCTGTAATTATTTCTCAAGAGAATCTGGCTGGGCTCTGACAGGGCCGAAGTCACCTGATCCTGTGAGAGACCAGAGACACAGAAAACCATTTATAACCCAGTTGGGGATCACAACAAGTATCCTGTCAACAGAATGGGATTGCAAGTGGGGAGGGGGAACACAAACAAGCGACGTGTGAAGGAGAAGCAAAAGCAGCGAAAACAACAATTCCCAGAGATGGGATGATGAGAGAGGACTCTTAAGAGGTTATAAATAAAGTAAAGTGTGTGTTGACGTCAAGGAAGAAAAGAAGTAAATGGGGCACAGATTGCTTGAAGTGAAAAGCTGCCCGCTTCCTCAGTCTTAAAATGAGTCAACAGCTCCCTCACGCAAAAATGGGGTAGCTACAGTTGTAATGTGGTGTATTTTACTTCTGTGGCACCACCTGAGCTACAGGAACTGGGCAATTTACAAATGTACAGAAGGAAACGTGGGAAAGGAAACAATAGAACCAAGTGGAACAGTCAGTCAGCCAGCAGCCATAACATCATTAGACTTCACCATATCAACTGAGGAGGAGGACTATTCCGCTGCGTCAAAGAATATAACAACATCAGTAAGCCTCATCCCAGTGGCCATGGGACTGTTGCACCCTTAAGCAGATGGGGACTCATTTCTTTTTCCTTACTGGGAGAAAAGCAGATGGAAGAGAGTTAATTCTGAGAGGGAGAATGGCAAATGAGGCCAGTATTAAAACACATCTGTCTCTTCCCACCATTACGCTTCTCCTGATTGCAGCCCTTTAGATCTTAGGTTCCAGGTGGTTTAAAAAAAGAAGTCAGAAATTGAAAAGTTACAGAGAACACCATGCAACACTCTCAGGATGATGTGCAAAGAGCCTCCATACAGACGAGGGAGTGCTCCTCACAAAGAAATGGCACTCCATACATGCTGAGAAGCATGTGGCTTGGGGGAGGATAGATCCCTCTCATCCTCTCACCCATAGCTGTGCCCTTGGCTTTGGGGTCATGTTCGAAATCTGGCATCCCCAACCCATTTCATTACCTACAGACAGGCGCTGGACTCCTGCATTACACTTTCTGCCTGACTTCTGTCCTCCAGGGAGAGCATTTGGGCATGCTGCCCCTATTTTTACAATACTGTTGTATGATATTTTGTTAGAAGGCCCTGGGGGTGGACATCAGCAAATTTAAATGCATGGCAATTGTTCTTATTTCCAGATGTGGTATAGCTGGAAGCTCACTGGGCAGAACACTCTGTCCTTTGCCGTCATGGCCACTGCCTTTCTGTCTCAGGAGAACTTTATAGTTCTGAAATGAATTTCATTGCCAGAATATTCCTTTCAAGTGGTTTATAACATGGTCTTGTGCTCTTTGGTATATTATTTAGTTCTGCCTCGCTCCCAAAGGCTCAAAACGGCTCTGCTTGTTATTTATCATAAGAGGTTGCCTCTGCAATAGCTTTCGCCAACCAGGTGTCCTCAGATGTTTTGGACTACAACGCCCATCATCCCTAGTCCCTAGCCCCTCCTACCGTAACTTGTAAAGCTGGTCATCACCTTGCAATCCTACACCACATGGAACCTCCCCATGTGAGAATACAGAGGGCTGGAATTGAGAAGCTCAGCACTAAACAGAAAAAAACTAAAACTGAGATGACAGGAGTAGAAGGCATTAGCCATTAGAAAGAGGCCATGTGAAACATTTGTAGCAGCATGATAAAATGCAGTGTGTGTGTGGCAAAGAGCAAATATTCTTAAATTGGTTATATTTTTGAGAGCAAGAAGCATCAAACACCCAATCAAAATAAACAAATCACTTCAGGCAGAAAGATCACATTATACAAACACATCTAGGCTTACGTACTACTTCCCCAAATCCATAGAATAAAACAAATGCAAAATAATACAAACAGCATACTAAGGCACCCACCAGACACTTAAGCACAGCTAGAGAATGAATAAATGTCCTCTGCACAGAAGAGACCAAAAGCCCTGTTCATTTGGGCACTACCTTTAACGTGAAATTAAGCAAATTAGCCAGTCATGCCCTACAAACAAGCAGACTATCCCCCTCTCTGAAAATTTCAGTTCCCACTGGCAGGAACAGGAGCCAGGAAGACAAGTGTAACCCTTCCTAATACGCTAGGGACTGATTCCAGTCATTCCCAGCAAAACTTCTTAGATAGCAGCTGCCAGCAGCATGGCAAGGCCCCTTTCTCCTGCTGTGCATATGGCATCCAGTCTCAGGGTTTGGAGGGTTATTACTGAAGAGCAGTGGACTAGCACTGTGTGTGAGTGAATGTGCGCGCACACACACACAACATATCTTGCAGCTGTTTTCCAAGTGTGGCAGACACTTCCCTCCTTCCTCATTCCCATGGATTAACACAGAACACACACATCCACAAATGAAGGGCAAAAAATAAGAAACATAAACCAGCCTGGGACCTGGATTTCTTAGCAGTCTATCCAATGCAACCAAAACCCTTATGAATACAATTATCTAATTGTTCCAAGAACTGTGATTTTTTTTAAAAAAGTGCACAGCCCTGTGATGAATGTTAAAGCTACTAAAGCTTGCTCTTGTTTTAAGAGAAACCTGAACAGAAGAACAATCCTGCTGGATCAGGCCAAAAGCCAATCTAGGCCCGCATCCTGTTCTCACAGTGGCCAACCCAGTTGCCTATGGGGCAAAAGCACACTCCCCAGCAACTGACATTCAGAGATATTCTACCTCTAACAGTGAAGGTAGAAAAATGACCAATTTGGCTAGCAGCCATTGACACACACCCCTCCATAAATTTGTCTAAACCTCTTTTATGTTAGTGGCCATCAGTGTCTCCCGTGGCAGCAAGTTCTGATACCGGAGTGTCATTAACTGGGACTCAGGTGAATGTCATGATCCACTGGGGTCAACCCAGCAGGCAGGCATTTATGAGGATACATTGCTCTCATACATTGCTTTCACAGATCTAATATTTCTGCTATGAATACCAGTTTCCACTGAATAATAGCTTACAATCTGCTATCAGCAGCTAGCGGGACACCAAGGAGAGGTGGTGCCGATTAGAAATGCAGGAGATCTGCCAAGTCCCTTCAGGCTAGCTGGAAAATGAAGTACAGTGGTACTTCGGGTTACATATGCTTCAGGTTACAGAGTCCGCTAACCCAGAAATATTACCTCAGGTTAAGAACTTTGCTTCAGGATGAGAACAGAAATTGTGCCCCGGCGGCAGCTGGAGGCCCCATTAGCTAAAGTGGTGCTTCAGGTTAAGAACAGCTTCAGGTTAAGAACGGACCTCAGGAACGAATTAAGTACTTAACCCGAGGTACCACTGTACTGACCTGCTCTCGCCCTCTTTGTCACAGAACATGCTTCTGATACACAATTGATCTCAGCCTGCTAAGTGCTGAGCCTGCATAAACATGTTCTCAGTCACAACCACAATGTATCTGTTCCATTGTCCTGCATAAAAGTACATACCTAGCTAAGCAGAGATTTTTCATGCAACTCAACCTGTCTTTTTGCTAACAAGCAGGGCCTCGCTTATCAGCTTCACATACCAGAAAGGTGAAGTGGCCTTGAAAAGACTAGAAGCTCCAAACTGAACGCTTCATGTAACAAACTACCAAAAATGCAACATTTTGCATGAGACAGAAAAATAGTGAATTCATAAACTTTGTCCAGAACTATCTGCTGCCATGATGCAGCTAGTAGAGCATACTTTTTTGTAAACCAATTAGAAGTGGACATGCGGAGTCCACAAGCTGTCCACGCATTCTATTATCCAAACATGTTGCTGAAAGGGATCATTCACGAGCTAACCATGCAAAGAGAATATTATAAAAGCATCTCGAATTTTGTATTCGGGATCCAGAATTTGGAGCATTCCTCTGGATCAATTATTTTTACTGCCGTCTACAATAAATCTGAACTCTTTCCACAACACTGCTGTCTTTGCTTGGCTAAAGAGGACTGGTGTATTTCCATACCCCCTTTGTAGGGTAACACAGTTTAAGAAATACTTTCCTTCACCTGCCCTGAATCTTCCAGCATTCAGCTTCATCGGATAGATGCCCACAAGTTGTAGTGTTATGAGAGAGGGAAATTATGCATGCCATGTATAATTCTATAAACTTCTATGGTGTCCCCTTTCATTCACCTTTTCTCTAAACTAGCAAACCCCAAGTGCTACAACCTTTCCCCATAGGGGAGTTGTGTTCCAGCCCCATGATCATTTTGGTTGCTCTTCTCTTGACCTTTTCCAACTCTTCAGTATAGGTGAGGCAACCAGAACTGTACACAGTATTTCATATGCAGTTCCAACACAGATTTGTATAGCGGCATTAGACAAGGGAGAACGATATCTGTATTGAATCCACATCATAAGTATCCATTGTCTGGGAAGGCCCTTAGATGTACAGTGGTACCTCAGGTTAAGAACTTAATTCGGTCTGGAGGTCCGTTCTTAACCTGAAACTGTTCTTAACCTGAAGCACCACTTTAGCTAATGGGGCCTCCCGCTGCTGCCGCCGCCTGATTTCTGTTCTCATCCTGAAGCAAACTTCTTAACCCAAGGTACTATTTCTGGGTTAGCGGAGTCTGTAACCTGAAGCGTATGTAATCTGAAGTGTTTGTAACCCGAGGTACCACTGTACAAGATTAGGGCTAAAATACGAGAGTTGGGCAAACACATGTGTCTTGTCTGCTCTCCACTGTGCAGCTGGCTGTCTTTCTACTCCTATAGACTAATAGGACTCTCAGCAATAATAAGCACCAGAAGAGGCCACTTCAAAAGAAGACATATATTTTTCTATTATTAAACAGAAATAATACTTTCCTGTCTCAGAATAGCACTGGCACAGGCTCTCATGCTTTTGTTGTTTCAGAAAACTTCCTCTCCTTGAATAGGGAGGTTTGTGTTAATCTGGCAAGACTTTCCTCCTGCTCAAGTGTTTTCATATAGAAAGAGATTAATGCAGTAGAAGAATGGATGAGGGTCAGCTGCAACAGTGAGGCTCAGGGATTATCCCAAATCCCTCTCCAGAGTGCAATAACACTCAAAAATTCATTCTCTTGGGGAAAAGAATGATGGCATCATGGAGCGCTATAACACATCTATTACATAATCTTCTGAGAAAAGGTACATTTATAACCAAAGACTTCACTGCAGCCACCATACACCAGAATCTTGAGTCTGGAGAGCTTCTTGAACTTGATTACTGTACCTAGGTTACATTCGGAAAGGGTTTGTTGTGCAAATTCCTTACTGCCAATTCCTACAGCTTCTGGAGCAGTATGGTCGGTCTACCAAGAACATAAGAAGAGCCTGAACGGAACAGGCTTAAAGACTTATCTGATCCAGCATCCTGGCCAAACATTTTAGTGCACAGATTCATCTATCAGTAGCTTTAGTATCTGCTGTTCATTAGAAGTTACATTTTTCTACCAATATGGATGAATCCGTCTGTGGGAATTCAAGTTCAGGGTGCATCAAGCACCATCTGGTTGTACCACATTAACTAAGGACAAAAGGAGATACAAGTGGGACCTGTAACAAAATGTTGCAGTGTGGAGTGCTTCTGTTTAATGCCCTACTCAGCCAGTCATGTCTTGTTTCAGGATGCAGTCATACCTTGGTTGTCAAATGAAATCTGTTCTGGAAGTCTGTTTGACTTCCCAAAACATTCAACAACCAAGGCGCCACTTCCAATTGGCTGCAGGAGCTTCCTGCACTCAATCAGAAGCCACAGAAGCCGCCTCAGATGCTTGGCTTCCAAAGAATGTTCGCAAACCGGTGTTCGGGAGCCAAAACGTTTGACTCATAAGGTGTTCAGGATCCAAGGTTCGACTGTATTCTATTCTCTCACACCAGTTTTCCACCCTATCCTCTCCCATCACTCAACGTTATGACCACTGACCATGGTATGTCTTCATTGGGTTGGGCTTCCCCACTGAATATTGCTGGCACTTCAGCAAACCTAGGGACTCCCCCAAGCCTGCTGCAGTCTCTCTCTTGAACATGAGTTGTGCTGTTTCAGGTGACATGAAGTCTGCACGCAGAGAATGAGTTTACTGTTAGTATATAATATTATGAGGATGTACGTCAAGGCCCAGGCACATTTTGTTCACTACAGCTATGGCCACATCTAGTAAAACATTACCCTTACTAGAAGTGCTAAGCAGTTGGGGGAACGTTATATTGATTAGTTGATTGTAAAGATGTCGTTGCAGGACAGCTGTTGTGATTGCCTTCCTCCAATTGGCAAAAACATGCATGTTTGAAAGGGCATGCATGCCTGAGCACTGATTTTTAGTACCAACTCTACTGGAATTCCTAGATACCAGTAGTGGTTCTGTTTTTTCCTTTTTTAAAAATGGGTTATTTTATTGTATTCATTTTCTCTTGTAATCTTCATTGCTATTTACGATGAAAGGTAGTCTATAAATGTTTTTAAAAATAAATAAAAGACTGTGAAGCAATTATCACTTGTGTTTCCCTGCTGGTTATCAACAGGGCCTCGTCTAGGTGACTTACTGAACCAAAGGCAACATCAAAGATGTTTACAGGCTGGACTATAAAGCAGGGTTTGATGGCTGAGCTATAAGAGGCCCACAAATCTTTTGCTTCAGCGTGGAGCCTGAAGTTTCAACACTGTTCTACAAATAACGGAACCATGGAGGGGGTAGAGGGAAGTTGGGGGATTGGAGAAATCCCACATTTTGGTCCTGTACAAACATTATGCAAAATGATACAGTTGTTCAAATTTTTATTTTTTATTTCTTAATATTTATTGTTATGTTTGTTATAATGAAAACCAATAAAAATATTATTTAAAAAAAATCAACACTGTTCTACAACAATCAGAGGAATGGTCTCTCTCTTCATCACTCCATTTACCAGTAAGCAAGGAAAGCCTGGGCTTTCTGCCCAGAGTTGCTCCACATATAGGCAGCGCAGACTTACACTCGCATTTATCCAGGCCTGTTGCTGCCAGGTCTCAACAGACCTGAGCAACTAAGCAAAGAGCCACTTCTTGTTTCGTGGTGCTGCTGACACATCCCTTCTGCAAAATCTCTTCTTAGCTTTTGAGAAGGTTTCATGCTACCCGCTTCTCCCTACTGCATTATTGTATCACCACCACACTTTGGGAAAAGACAAGAACCTAGCTCTGATTAAAGAGCCTCCCTTTTCACCTAATAACATGAACATATAGCCTGATCTGCTGCTGGCATGACAGATGGGTGATTGCCAGGGCAAGGGCCTCACATAGTCTGAGAAACCAAAGCCCAAGCATGAAAACTCATGGGTACAGGCTGTCTACAGCCGAGTAACTCTAATCAAATGCATTGGGCCACGGCTGCTTATCTAGAAGGCAGGGGCAAGGCACTGGGAGCTCAGTGGAGTGTTGGCTTGAAGTGGAGCCAATCTATTGCTTCCAGTGCTGTACCCAAACTATACCTACACTGCCTTGCCTTTTGGTAAGAGGCAGGCTAGAGAGCAACAGAGCCCCATCTGCCGGTTCTGTTTCATCTTCCACTACACTATTGCTACAGTCCATCCACTGAAGATTGTTTATCGCCTTTGAGAAAGCTCCATGAAGTATACAGATGAAGCTGGATTGTGAACAAGTGGGAATTCTAGAGAGATTAGGATCAGAAGAACAAAAGGAAACTGTGTACAGTCATACCTTGGGTTGCAAACGTGATCCATGCAGGAGGCACGTTCGCAACCCGCAGCGTTCAAAACCTGCAGCGTTCGCAACCCGCAGTGCAGTGTTTGTGCATGATGCGATTCGGCGCTTCTGTGCATGACGTCATTTTGCGCTTCTGCACATGTGCGAGTGCCCAAACCCGGAAGTAACCCGTTCTGGTATTTCCGGGTTCGGCGCAGTCTGCAACCTGAAAACACGCAACCCGCAGCGTTTGCAACCCGAGGTATGACTGTATTGTTAGTCAGCAATATTTATGTGTGTAGTTCACTCAAGTTAGGATTACTGCAGGGCATTTGGGATACAAGAAATTAACCCACCTGCCTCCTATTGCATTCATCAGAAGAATTTAGGAAAGAGCTGTGGGCTTGGTAGCAGAGCATCTGCTTTGCATGCAGAAGGTCCTCGGTTCAATCTCTGGCATCCAGAGGTAGGGCTGGGATAGAAGAACCCTGTTTGAAACCCTAGCCTAGAGCAGTGTTTCCCAAACTTTTTTGGGCAACGGCACACCTGTTTACTGAAAAAAAATCTCGCGGCACACCACCATTAAAGCCCCGCCCCGTGACGTCAGCGCGCAGCGTCACGCCGGGAGGGACGCACGAAAGTGAAAGTTTTTTCCCTCCCCCCTCAGTCCCTCGCTCGGAATTCAGCTCGTTTGGGGCATCGCTCCGGCTGCTCCCTCTCCCGCCGCGCAGGAGCGATGCCTCTCTCTGGCTCTCCCTCCGCGCAGGCTGAGGGAGGGAGGGAGGGGCGCGTGTGACCCGTCTCTGCTGGGAGACCAAACCCAGCGAGGCAGAGTCGCGCGGAGGCACCCAGGCAGCGCTGCCGGCTGCGAGGAGGAGCGCCAGGCAGCAGCAGGAGGCGCGGCCTCTCCTCGCCGCCGCCGCCCCGCCTCTCGCCGCCCGACTCGCCCGCCTCCCTCCAGGCATCTCGCGGCACACCAGCCGATGTCTCACGGCACACTCGTGTGCCGCGGAACACCGGTTGGGAAACACTGGCCTAGAGATCTGATGCCAGTCAGCTTAGTCCAATAGATGGACCAAGGGTCTGACTCAGCTGACTGGCAGCTTCCTGGGTTTCTATCTTGGTGTACTATAAGCCTATCTTCTGGGAAAGAGATCAGTAGGAATACTACCATTTCCTCCTCAAGTTCCTCGGAGTCATTGTTCTATCCCCAAATACATTATATTTTATATATATATATATATATATATATATATATATATATATATATATATCCTCTCAATTGTACATGTCCTAAAAGTTTTCCTTCTGCACATGTAAAAGGTTTGAATTCTTCCCCATCTGTCAGAGGGCTTGGTAGCTCCACTGAAGAGTGGTACAGGAATCTTTTAAATAAATAAAAATATGCTGTCCAGGGACACAGTTGTGCCTCTTAGGGAAATGAGAGCATCATCCTTGGTGGCACAAAATTAAAACCAACAACCAGAAAATCAGAGTACTTGCAGCCCTTGAGGTTCTGAGTCAAGTTCTTGATTGTGATGTGCAGGTGCTGCTATTAACCCATGATGTACACTGTCACATCCCATCAAACAAAGAGAGCATTTGGGCTACGCCCTGCTTGCCCTGTTCTTTTCAGCTGAGTCTACAGAAAGAGCACCCTGAGTCGAAACTTCCAAGTGCGAACTACACAGAACTTTTTCCAGTGAAAGAGCTTTAAAATGTATAAATCCAACCACTAATACAAAAACATGGGGGTCCAATAAAATATAAATAAATAAAATATTGGCATCCAAGAGAAAGAAACTTGTGGCTCCGAAGGCACATAAAATGGCTGAATCATTAATAGCCCTTAACCAGATATTTTATGAGGCAGGAAATTGAAATTCAAAGCTTTTGGCTAATGTGCTATGGAACAAACAGGACAAGCACAAAAAATAAATAAATCCGTACACAACAGGAGGAAAGTAGCCTTACCTATGACCAGGAGCAATTAATTCTACCTTTTTTACATATTATTCTAAATTAAATCAATTCCCCCAAAGCCAACAAATATTGGCTCAATTTGGAAGCAACCAGGCTGGGTGAGAAGATAATCTGGGTGCAACGCTTCTTTAGATTCATGGTTTTCTCAATAAAACACATGCAGAACCCTTTTACTAGAAGCGCCTTCCAAGTGTGGAGGGGTTGGCAGAAATCCTCCTCTCTGGTGCGTTCACTGCTGCTCCCTTTGATATATCACCCTGTAGTGAAATGTGAGAATCTAAGAAAGGGTATAGTATTGTGGAAAGCTAACAGCTATTTTTGGCTTGAAAAGGCTTTTTCAAGAATGGAAAAACGGGACCAAAAGAACAACTTATAATAGACAAAGGGACCTGGGATGTGAATGGAATGGGTACAAGTTCACCAGTTTTACCATTTGCTACTAGATTCCCAACATAAAACTGCATTCCTGCAGGATGCTTATGTAATTTGAAAAGCTAATTTTATCATCTATTCTTATCTGTAAAAGTCAAAAATGTATAATGGGTTAGTTGGCAAATTGATAGTCACTCTAGGTGGACTGAAATCATAGAATCATAGAGTTGGAATAGACCACAAGGGCCATCGAGTCCAACCTCCTGCCAAGCAGGAAACACCATCAGAGCACTCCTGACATATGGTTGTCAAGCCTCTGCTTAAAGACCTCCATAGTAGGAGACTCCACCACACTCCTTGGCAGCAAATTCCACTGTCGAACAGCTCTTACTGTCAGGAAGTTCTTCCTAATGTTTAGGTGGAATCTTCTTTCTTGTAGTTTGGATCCATTGCTCCGTGTCCGCTTCTCTGGAGCCAGCAGAAAACAACCTTTCTCCCTCCTCTATATGACATCCTTTTATATATTTGAACATGGCTATCATATCACCCCTTAACCTCCTCTTCTCCAGGCTAAACATGCCCAGCTCCCTTAGCCATTCCTCATAAGGCATCGTTTCCAGGCCTTTGACCATTTTGGTTGCCCTCCTCTGGACACGTTCCAGTTTGTCAGTGTCCTTCTTGAACTGTGGTGCCGAGAACTGGACACAGTACTCCAGGTGAGGTCTGACCAGAACAGAATACAGTGGCACTATTACTTCCCTTGATTTAGATGCTATACTCCTATTGATGCAGCCCAGAATTGCATTGGCTTTTTTAGCTGCCGAGTCACACTGTTGGCTCATGTCAAGTTTGTGGTCAACCAAAACTCCTAGATCCTTTTCACATGTACTGCTCTCAAGCCAGGTGTCACCCATCTTGTATTTGTGCCTCTCATTTTTTTTGCCCAAGTGCAATACTTTACATTTCTCCCTGTTAAAGTTCATCTTGTTTGTTTTGGCCCAGTTCTCTAATCTGTCAAGGTCGTTTTGAAGTGTGATCCTGTCCTCTGGGGTGTTAGCCACCCCTCCCAGTTTGGTGTCATCTGCAAATTTGATCAGGATGCCCTTGAGTCCATCATCCAAGTCGTTGATAAAGATGTTGAATAAGACCGGGCCCAAGACAGAACCCTGTGGCACCCCACTAGTCACTCTTCTCCAGGATGAAGAGGAACCATTGATGAGCACCCTTTGGGTTCGGTCAGTCAGCCAGTTACAAATCCACTGAGTGGTAGCATAGTCAAGACCGCATTTTACCAGCTTCTTTACAAGAATATCATGGGGCACCTTGTCGAATGCCTTGCTGAAATCAAGGTAGGCTACATCCACTGCGTTCCCTTCATCTACCAGGCTTGTAATTCTGTCAAAAAACGAGATCAGGTTAGTCTGACATGACTTATTTTTCAGAAATCCATGCTGACTATTGGTGATCACAGCATTCCTTTCTAGGTGCTCACAGACTGTTTGCTTAATGATCTGCTCCAGAATCTTCCCTGGTATTGATGTCAGGCTGACTGGGCGATAATTATTTGGGTCCTCTCTTTTCCCCTTTTTGAAAATAGGGACAACATTTGCCCTCCTCCAGTCTGCCGGGACTTCGCCTGTTCTCCAGGAATTCTCAAAGATGACTGCCAGTGGTTCTGAGATCACATCTGCCAGTTCTTTTAATACTCTTGGATGCAGTTCATCTGGCCCTGGAGACTTGAATACATCTAAACTAGCCAAGTATTCTTGTACTATCTCCTTAGTTATTCTGGGCTGTGTTTCCTCTGCTGAATCATTTGCTCCAAATTCTTCAGGTCGGGCATCGTTTTCTTTATCGGAGAAGACTGAGGCAAAGAAGGCATTGAGGAGTTCGGCCCTTTCTGTGTCCCCTGTTTGCATTTCACCATCTTCTCCTCTGAGTGCCCCCACTGTTTCTTTGTTCTTCCTTTTGCTACAGACATACCCATAAAAGCCTTTTTTGTTGCTTTTAACCTCTCTAGCAAGCCTGAGTTCATTCTGTGCTTTAGCTTTTCTGACTTTGTGTCTACATATGCTGGCTATTTGTTTGAATTCCTCTTTGGTGGTTTACCCCCTTTTCCATTTTTTGTACACATCCTTTTTTAATCTTAACTCAGTTAAAAGTTCTTTAGATAGCCACCCTGGCTTCTTTAGGCACCTTCCATGTTTCCGTCTCATTGGTATTGCCTGAAGTTGTGCTTTTACTATCTCCCTCTTAACAAACTCCCAGCCATCATAAACTCCCTTTCCTTTTAGTATTACTGTCCATGGGATCTCACCCAGCACTTCCCTAAGTTTTATGAAGTCGGCTTTCTTAAAGTCAAGAAATTGAGTCCTAGTATGCTTGGCTGCTCCTTTCCGCTGTATAGTAAACTTCAGAAAAGCATGATCACTCGCGCCTAATGATCCTTCCACTTCTACCCCACTAACCAGGTCATCAACATTGGTTAGGACCAGATCTAAAATGGCTGTTCCTCTTGTTGCTTCTCCCACTTTCTGGACAATGAAGTTGTCTGCAAGGCCAGCGAGGAATCTGTTTGACCTTATGCTCTTGGCTGAGTTTGACATCCAACAAATATCCGGGTAACTGAAGTCCCCCATTACTACTATCTCCCTTCCTTTTGCATGCTTGGCCATCTGTTCCAGGAAGGCATCATCTATGTCCTCCGCTTGGCTTGGGGATCTATAGTAAACTCCCACAATGAGGTCTCTGTTATTCTTCTCTCCCTTAATTTTGACCCAAATGCTCTCACTTTGGCTTTGAGGTTCTAAATCTTGGATCTCTTCACAGGTATACACATCCCTGACATATAACGCCACTCCTCCTCCTGAGTTTGGGAATCAGATTTGGGCCAAAATATTGGTGAATTGCAATGGAAGAAGACTGGGTCAACTAAACCAGCCTAATTTATATCTTCCTATATTGGGGGGGAAAAATTAAAGTTATACAAAGCTGGTATAGGATATGGTTACCAGAGGTCCCCGTTTCCTGGGGACAGTCCCCGGATTTACAAATCTGTTCCCGGAATGTCCCTGGATTTCATTTAACATCCCCGGATTTATATTTTAAGTGTTGTAAATTTATTAGTAGGGAATGAATGTTGAGTGATTGGTTCAACGGCGCAAGACACATCATTTGGGGACTGCCAGCGAGGCAAAATGGTGGGCGCCACGGCAGCAGGCAGCTCCTGAAGCCAGCCAGAGCCAACTATGCTATCAGGCTGGCTCCGGGCTGCTGAGAATACCACTGCCATTGCTGAGGGGGAATTGGGGACGCCCAGGGCATCAACTGGGGGAACCGTTGACACCCCCCGTTGTGACCCAAATCAAGCCAGGTGCGAGAGCGCCCGGCCACCTGGCCGACTGCCCAGCGGCGCTCTGAGGCCAGGAAAACCCCGAAGCCAATGCAGGGGGAAGGAACAGAGAGAGAGAGGAAGAGGAAGGAGAAAAAAGAGGGGAGCCCTGACCTTACTGTGCAGCTGCTGCTGCTGCCGTTTAGGAGGAGAAGTAGGAGAGCACCAACATGTGGGCGAGCCCAGGCCCGGCCCGAGCCTACTCCACGGCAGCTAGCGCTCCAAGAGAGCAGACCGCGGCCAAGAGGAAGGCTGTGCAACAGAGGAGACCACAGAAGAGAAGATATTACGTCTTTAAAAAAAACAAAACTTTTTAAAAGTAACTTTTTTCTCTCTTTTTTTTTAAAAAAAGAAGTTTCCCCAGATTCTTTGAAAAAAATCTGGTAACCTTAGTATAGTATAGGACACTGGTGCAGCTTTCCCATATGACATCTGGGATTGCTCCATTATGTTGGAAGGGATGTGGACACAAAGAGACAGATCACCATCTTTTGTGGGGCTGCCCAGATAGCCAGATATTCTGGGGAGTAGTACATTAAGGAATACCTAAAATAATGCATGAATCAGTGGATTTCACAGCTCACTTGGCGTCATGCTGGTGGCAGCAAGGCTATTGATTGTTCAAACATGAAAGTCCCTGCAAGGCCTAAACTTGGACTTATATTGTAAAAAAAAAAATTGTCTATTGACTGTTGCAGAGAACTCATGAAACAGAAACATTGAGAGGAACTTATAAACATTTTTTTTGCAGTATGGTGGCAATTTATCCCTAAATTGGTTGCATGGTGCTTTCAAACTGCTCTGTTTTCTTTTGAACCACATCAGCAAGGCTAAGAGGGGAGTCTTGTCATCTGGGCAGCCCAGAACCTCCATACACACAATCCAGGCTTGCGCACCAGGGGAAGCCACTTCGGTGCTGCTAACACTGCAATTTGACTTCACACTCGGAGGCACACTCCATTGTCTCTTGAGACAGACACAAACCAGCAACAACAACAATGAATGAAACTGGACTTGAAGACAAGATGGCAGCAGCTTCTCATGTCATGAATATAAGGGCTTGACTCCTGCTTGACTCCTGCGTGGTCCAGAGTTAACTAATAGAATTGAGTTAACTAATAGACTGTCACCTGTTTAATATAGCAATAAAAACCATTTAAAATGAATAAATCCTACATAGAGAAGAAAAATTGTTACTTCCAGAGTCTGGGCGAAATTTTCAAAATCCCTTTTTTTAAATTTCCATGTCTGGCAAAAGCAAATGAATATCCTATTCACCTCTCCTTTTCCACTGCAAAAGCCTCAGCAGTGCCTGCCCCAAACAGCTGTTTCCCTGCGCATCAGATAAGTGTCAATGGGCCTTAAGATTCTTTATCAGAAGACCATTCACAACCAGCCGTGAAGCATATTTCAGTCCCTAAATTGGGGGGGGGGGTAGCCATTTAGATTGCCTTGCCAGCACTGGAAGAATTGCACCGGCCTGCACCCACCCCAGAAATTCTTGCAGGGTAAAAGTTCAAGAAAAGAATAGTGTGGAATTGTAGGCACTCAAAGCATAATCCTAGCTTGCCCTCCTCATTAAATGCTTAAAATGTTGCAAAGCCTGGAATCTACATGGCCTGGGAACTTTTCAAACAAGAGAAAATTGGCTCTGGACAGCAACTGGCAGCGAGTGGCTTTACAGAACAGAACCGAAGAGCAACTTTCTCCATCCTGCTGTCATCCAGATGCTTTAACTACGGCTCCAAATTGCATTGGTCACGCTGTCAGGGGCTGTTGTGAGTTGCAGTTCAAAGAACTGGAAGGCACAAAGTTGGGGAAGGCTATCCTAAAACAGTCAGTGAAGATAGCAATGTCTATCTCAGCACCTCCTAAGCACTCAGCATGTCCTTAGTAAGCAATTTAGCAATGGATGCTCTGGTATCAACTTTAAATGTGAAATTTAAAAAAAAAAAAATGCCTCTGGGAAAACTGCACAAGGAAAGCAGTGACTGAAGTGATAGCTGACCAGGAGGGGCTACACACAGGTGCAAATCACATCACCTGGGGTAACTTAGCTAAATGTGCATCTCAGCTCCTTGGCAGAAGGGCAAGATAAGCATGTAATAATGTGCATATTTTATTAGCAGAGTCCCACTCTAGCGATTATGAGATGCGCAGCAACACTTTCTCTTTGGTGGCTCCCTAAGGTTTTGGTGCAGATCCAACTTGTGAAATTTGCTTTTGAAAAGACTCAACCTTCTATTGCATATACAGCAAGGACTGCTTAGCTGGTTTTCACTTAAAGCAGGAACCCCCTCAAAAGGGGTTCACACTGGAGCCACACCTCACAATGAAGCCAGTGTGATGTAGTGGTTAAGAGCGATAGTCTCGCAATCTGGAGAACCGGGTTCATGTCTCCGCTCCTCCACATGCAGCTGCTAGGTGACCTTGGGCCAGTCACACTTCTTTGAAGTCTCTCAGCCCCACTCACCTCACAGAGTGTTTGTTGTGGGGGAGGAAGGGAAAGGAGAATGTTAGCCGCTTTGAGACTCCTTAAAGGGAGTGAAAGGCGGGATATCAAATCCAAACTCTTCTTCTTCTTCTCCCAATCAAGCATGTAGCCTTGGTGTCTCATGTGCAAAACAAACATCAAGGAGTTCCCACCCCGCAAATGTAACTGTTCTTATCAGAGTAAGCTTACTACTTCCTTGTGTGTACCTACACACTGTGATGGAAACTATGTGATGCAGCTGGTCTCAGGAAGTGGAAAATAACATCCAGAAATACTATAAAAAAACTCCAAAGGGCGGGACAGGATTCTGCCTCTTTCCAGTTAATCCTGGCTGTTGACACACTTGCCTCACTTGGCACCTCTCTGGATTGTCACACAGCCAGCTCTTGCTCTTTGAGGATTTTATTATCCCTCCTTACACCATCCAAGCTCAGCCTTCCAATACAGAAAGCCAATTCTCTACTTTCTGCCGCTTCTCTTACTCTCAGGCGGCCTCCTGCATTGCAGCTGGTGGCTCTCTTGCATTATTCCCAAGGCACACACCTGATTCTCTCCCTCGATCACTGCTGCCTGATCACAACTTTTGTGCACTGTGTGCTCCCAAAGACAAGAGTAAAATGTAAACATGGAATTATATTTTGCAGTAAGGATGGGCCACCTCAAATGTGTGACAAAAACGAGTCAGCTCCTTAGATGAAACAATCTATTTGCAAACCGTAAGCCTTTAAAAAGAAATCATTTGTTCAACTTTCTCTGTGCCCTTTCCCAAAGAACACATTACATTTTGCTTTACCCTAGAACCACCCTGGGTAGTGAAAGAAACTTTCCAGCCACACAATCAGAATAGAGAAAAGGTTATTTCTAAAGCTATCTCAAGAACATATATGTTGCTATGGAGAAGGCTCATGTTGCTTAGCTAAAAGAAATCTGGGTACTGATTACATTTGCAAACCCTGGACACTCTTCCACAAGATCTGCTGTGTCACTTTCAGGAGAATTAGGGCTGGGAGTGAGCTGCAAGCCTGACCGTGAGAGTCTTTTACTCAACAAATAAACTACAGCATGAAAGGACGACCTGTTTAAAAATAAACTACAAGGGAAAGGAAACTGAGAGGGTGAGGGGTGAGCAAGACACCTCACTGTGTCAAAGGAGGATGACGAGGATGTTTTGGTCATGCTCCTTTGCAACAAGGAAAAATGGAAAGGTCTTCTTGAATGTGAGATGTGATAAACAGTGGTCCATGCAACACCATCTCCAAACACAGCCACTCAACATCCTCCTGCTCAGTGTGGGGTCTGGCACAGGCCTCCCCACAGCATAGCACTGGAGAGATTCAAGACAGTACTCAGTGATGCTGTTCCACTTGCGCAACAGACTTCTGCATTGGAACTTTCCAGTCCTCCCCCAGCAGTCTCCTGCACACCCTCAAAATCTGCTCCAGGGGGGTGGGGGAGATTCTGAGTGTGCATGAGGGACAGTATGTGTGGTAGTGGAGACAATGCTGAGCACTCAGATGAACTTGTGCTAGAAGCCTAACGCCCTCCAATTCATGCACAGCTTGACTGGATATTCTTGATGTTTATTGTTAAGTTGTGGGTGAACATATCAGACAACACAGCGATTCTTCAAACAGCTCTTGTTTATTCATAGGCCAGAACTGAAGGGTTCACCCAGCCTGCTTATATAGAGCTCCACTAGAACACAACAGTAACCATTTTCTGTAACTATCCAATCACTGAATGTCACTTTTGATCCCTTATTTGCATATGTGGACCTGAACGATCTACAGTATCCCCCTGCTGGCCCAGGGTGAGAACTCCAGTACATAACATTTATGGTTCCATGAAACATTAGACTTACTTCCAGAAACCAGAGGGCCATCCAGTAATCGGTCAATGAGAGTGTGATAAAGGAAATAAGCTACACAGGTTTCTCTTTTAATACACAGACATGCTTTATCAAAACTCTAGAAGACAGTAGCCTTTGCAATGAAACAGATATACATTGTAACCTGTTGTGGTTCCAGAGAGATTTGTGCGTGCACCATTTTAACCTTGCTCAACACCAGTCCTGCACTTGAAATGAAAAGAAATGACCCAGAGACGTCTGGGATATGCTTCCCACTTTGTACATCTTGCCCTCTCCACATGTGCCTCTCTCCATGGTGAATTACCATGGCTTCAGAATTCTCGTCTCAGCCTTGGGTCTAACTTAAATTGGTAGCTGTTACATTTGAAATTAAGCACGTATGTTTGCACCTTAAAAAGATCAGAAGTGCTCAGATACATTTCAAGAAGATGCCACCAAAACCCAGAGCTTTAACATGTCCTTCACATACAGGTTTGCTTCTTATTCATGTGACACCATCCATCACCACCACCAGTAAGCAGCGCGTTCACCTATGCTCATAGCTTGCATTTCTTTGCCTCTCCACCTCCCATCACCTGTGATCATTGTCCATGCTGGCTGGGGTTGATGGGTGTTGTAGTCCAAAATGTCTGTAGAGCACCACACTGGCTAACCCAGGACTAAAAACTCCATGAGCCCGGCCTCCTCCAATCTAAATTGGGGGGGGGTTGGTTGGAGGGGTGTTATCTACTTTTCTCTGCGTTCTACTTTCTTTAGTGAGGACGTCAGTGTTTTGCTTTGGGGGGGGGGCACTGTTGAGCATCACCAGTTTTTATTTTGCAAAATGGGAATTCTGAGGTGCCCACAACAGTTTCTTACATTTTTCCCCTAAGTCCAAAATGTCTGGCGAACCTTGAATTGTGGTGGGCACACTTTGGGTCATCATCCTAGAGACCTAGAAGCCAATCAGGGCTGGGTGGAACGTCTGTCAAACAGGAAGGGGTAGAGAGTTAAATGATAGAACCTGGCCAAGGCTTGGAAGGTGTTTGGGCTAGGGAATTACCTTGGTAGATGGGGGCTTGCTGGGCAGGACAAACCAAATGATTTCCCTCAAGGGTAGGAAAAGTTTCTAGAAGGGGCTGGGGGCATTTGACCACCTTCGTAGATCAAATGGTCATTCTAGGAGGCACAAGTTTAAAGTAGGCATTTTAAGTAAGGCTCTTAATTTCTGCTGTAAAGTGATTTTGACTGAAACAAAGTGCTGTGCCTTAGAAGAGTAACCACAAAGCTTTAACCCTCATTGAGTGTGCATAAATAAAAATCCAGTTTTGTTTACAACGTGCCTCAGCCTTACTTTGATCTTCTGGTTAAGGGATAAGTGGTCAAAGCTTTTCCTTTCACGTTATTAAGAAACCTTGCTGCTGGATATTAGAAAACACTACAACATAGACCTCTTAAGTGTTACTGACAGGGAGCATCTAAGTTTTAAAGCACCCGGTCACATTACCTCGCTCCCATTGTTGTAAGCCAAAAATGGCTTATCTCCAGAGTTTGCCACAGTGATTATTGTTAACAATCAGTGAAAGTGCTGAATAGTTACACAGGCATATGTTAGTATGTTGAATATTTTCATTCAGCTGTATCTCTATGGTGTTTTCCTAATAAACATAAGTTATTTTAATGAGAATGGATTTTGAAGAGAAGCCTTAAAACATACACTTTTGGTCCTTTAGTGAGCCAAGCCTTGCATTTTTGAGAAAAGCAGTTGGTTAGAACAGGCCACATGCTATTCTATAAAATATCTCTAATGGTTATTACTGTTCCTCTCCCTGAAACAGAAGACTGAATATAGAGGGAAATCATGCTAGATGTCAACATGAAAATATTTTGGTTTGGGCTCCAGGAATTATGGTAACTTTTGAATCTACTGTAGCCACACAGAAAGATCCACAATGGCAGCTGCCAACTATACCACTGAAGTAATGTTTGAATTAGTCTTTAGTTGAATACTTGGCTTGAAAAAACAAATAACAAACGCAGGATATTTTGAAGGGCTGGAACAATTTTGCTTTCTCCAAAGTGGTACATTTCCTTTTTTAAGATCTGCACAGATCTAGATATCAGATGGGCACAATGCCATTTGGACATAGGGTCCACAGTGGAATGAAGGGGGGGAGCAGGATTCTCCCTATGCCACACCATTCCTACATTCTGGTGTGTATCTTGCGGCTGCCTCCTCTCTGTTTCCTATTCCAGAAGCTAAGGGAGGTGCAGACATGGCCTATTCAAGACCCTAAAAAGCAACGCTTTTAATTTTATCCAGTTTTCAACAAATGCAGGCCAAGAATCAAGACCAGGATATTTGTGGGTTCTGTTATTTGCTGTGGAATCGCCCCTCCTTGGAATTCTCACAGGCCCTCACAGCCCAGTTTTTGGGTACAAGCCTGCAGTTGTGTTGCTTACCCATTAATAAGCTTGGTGGCACCTTAAACAAAAGACTTGTGTGTGTGATGTGTGTTTGCTGTTAACAGGTAAACATGGCTGCCCCTCTGGAATTCTGTGCCCATTGTTATCTTGAGCTACTCATTCACATTTTTAGGCACTGGTCCAAGTGCCTTGATTATCGCTGAAATAATTTGCGGTCCAGTTTTCAGTAATAGCACCTATTATTGTTTCTGCAAGCATTCATAAGCTGCAACGTAAATTATAGGTATTCAACTATGACAACTGTTGGAGAGGTGTTGAAAGAGGAACTATACTTAAACATCAAATTTAGGTTGGTTTATTTTTTCAAGCAGTTCAAGATGCGGACTGTTCTCAAACAATCTCTCCTAGCTTGGAGCTGCTTGAACACTTTCAGATTTATATTTTCCTTGTTTTACAACACCCCCTATGGTAGATGGATGCTGTCTGACAAGCGAGTTTAGAAAACCAAAAACTGTCGGAAATTGAATGCTTGCATTATTTTTTAGCATGATTCATTTTACTTCCCTTCTATGATGAGGCAAATGTCCATGACTACAAAGTACTTAGAGAATAACTCAACTGAGGATTCAGAGTCTTTACCATTTCCAGTCCTGAGGCTCTCAGATCATTAGATACATCAGTCTGGGCTTCAGCCAGTACCGCATCTGCCTCTGGTGAAAATCTGCATGAGTATTCAATCTAAGGCAGCACAAGCCCAACTCTTCTGTTTTGTGTTTCCTGCATTCCCCCAGCTGCTCCTAAAGGCAGACTTTCCTCCATTTCCTTTAGCCTATTTGAGGCTAAGGAGACTTTGCCTGCTGACCACAGTCTCTCATATTGCATGCAGTTGGATCTTGAAGCAATGAATATCCAGTCAGAAAGAGAAATTTTATGTCTAAGTATGTGCAGCTGCCATTTTATCAATACCTCAATGAGATGCTATACTCCAAAACTACCCACAAGCATGGACCTCTATGCATATTCCAATGAGAATCAAATGTGGATTTGACCCCTGGCTTCCAAAGGAGCCAGCCAACAAAATAAATGCAGAAAGGAACAAACCTTCTGACTAAGATGCAAGTCCAAATGTACCAGTATGTCCCTGATTCTTGCATTTTGTACTTTCTTCCTACTCATCTTCTTACACAAAGGTCTCCATTCTCAAGAAAGACTTATTTGGTTCCCAACCATAATATTGACGCTGAGTGACTTTGTGATATGGGCTGTTCAAACTACAGTTCTCAAGTCTTTGGGTTTTCCTCTTTCTTGTGAAAACATTGCTAAGCTTCTGGTGTCAGAAAACACTAGGAATTCCTGTCCAGGAGCTGCAAAGTTAGCAACCATCTGTCTTGGGAGGAATGTAGGAATGAATCTAGGGAGGTGAAATCAAACTGTTGGAAGGTTACAGCACCTACTGTGACTGTAGAGACTGGTATGTGAGAGACATGTTTTGTTATAGCTGGGGCAGATTAAGGCGTCTTGGTTGTGTTGCTGCACATGCACCATGGTGCTCCTTCTCTCTGCGTTCCTCCCAGCAGTCATTCCTCCTCTGGCCACTGCTATGGATGCACAACGTGTCTTCAGGAACTGTGTTCTTCTGAAAGGGATTCCCACACGGCAGTGGTAACGTTGCCAGCCTTCATGTCACATTTGTACACATCTTTGTAATGCAACAAAACACATCAGCAGGGCTTCAATACAATTGTTTACAAATTAAAGAAATTTAAAACATCTGAGAACAATCACATATCCTCCCAGCTAATAATCTCAGGGTCTCCAAGAACGGTGTATTTCAGCCATCAAATGCCTCAGTAAGCAAGTAGGTTTTTAAAGTTCTCTTGAATGTTAGTAAAGATGCAGACAGATGCACCTCATCGGGGAGGGCAATGCATTCCACAATTGAGTAAGCACTACAGAGGAGGACTTGACATAGATCAATTGCCAACTGAGAGGCATCCAGCAGTGGCAGCACCTACAGGGCATCCCACATTGGTTGTAGCATGCAAGATGGTTGACACAGGATGGGCCACTATTTTAGGTACTTTTTATTGCTGTGTGTGCTTACACTTGAATTGGATCCAGTAGTTCAGTGTGGATCTGAAAGTAACCAACCTTTTGGGGGATTAGAGATGGCAAGTGAATGGCTAGGTGGGGAGTGTATTTCTAACATGCAATCGACCCTATATAGCATTACACTGCTGAGGAAACAGAATTGAGATTTGCAGAGCAGGCATTCCAAATATGTATGTGCTTTAGCCACTCCTAAGCTTACTAGTTCAAGCTCTGCAGACCTGACAGATTCAACCGGAATCACCCCAGTTGAGAATGAGAGCAACAGGAAACAACTCAATCTGTATCTTGGAAGTGCTAGCCCTGGTTGAGACAGTTCGGGCAACTTTACAAGCATGTGGAACACCTGGAGCATCTTCCCTTGCTCTCATTCATGCTACCTGCTCTGAGATATGTTCATCCTGCCCCCAAGCTGGCTAAAGAAAACAGAGCCTTGACAGCTGAAACAAAGCAGGCTATGGTTGTTACAACTTTCTCCTGGGAGCACAGGGGGGGGGGCTCACAGCTCAGCAGCAGAGTGCATGTTTTGCATAAAAAAGGACCCTGGCATATCCAGTTCAGAAGGCTCTCAGAGAGCAGGGCTGTTTCCTGGCTGAGACCTTGAAGAGGCACTGCAAGTGGGTGCAGGCACTGGCTAGATGGAGTAACAGAACCATCAGGCTGTATCCAGCAGAGCCATCCCATTAGCACAGTGTAAGAAACCTTAGACACATGGGCCAACCTTGGACACCAAGGGATCCAGTTTGGCCCACCTGTCAAAGCAGCCTGCATTATAATGGCATCATGTGATTGATGGGAGGGCTGCCCCATTCCCTGTCAGAGTTGGCCCATAGGTTCCCCACTGCTGCATAAGCAAAAATAATTCTGCCTGAGCAATAGGACTTCTTCTCATTCTCATCTTCTTCCTGCTCCCCCCTCCAAATATGCTTTGGGGGATTGGGGGAACCCCCAGAACAGGATTTGGGGGAGGCAAAAGAAGGAGGAGAGAGAGAGGGGGAAAAAGTCCTGCTGTGCAAACAGAAGACATTGCACTAACAGCTGGCTGCAACCCATAGTTTTTAACCTGCCATGAGCTGCATTTAATGTTCTGTAAGAGTGGTAGGTTGCTACTTGGGGGGGGGACCATATATTATAATTTTCATCTCATTTCATTTTTTAAAAAAATTATACCCAATCTTTTAGGAGAGCTCCCTTCAACATTACAACATTTAAAAGCAAAACATCTCAATCAGTAAAAGCAATAAAACAACATAAACAACACAGATAAAAAGTTCTTTTAAAAATCACACAGAAGACAAAAGAACACAAAATGAATGGGAGACAGAGAAAAGCAAGCCACACAATGACATCAGAAAATGTTGCAAACTTCTAATAAATACACCAGTACATAGTCAACTGCCTAATGTGCTTTGGCAAAGTGAACATAAGAAAAGCCCTGCTGGATCAGACTAAAGCCCGATCTCAGCCAGCATTCTGCTCCCACAGTGGCCTACCTGGTGCTTATGGGAACCCCACAAGCTGGACATGAGCACAACAGCACTCTCTGCTCCTGCAGTTCGTATTCACCATATTGCCTCCAATACTGGAAGTGATTATAGTAGCCTTTGACAGCGAAAAGGGGCAGAGAAGCCAAATAAAAATCAACAGCAAATTTTACACCTAGGCTTGCTCAGGTGAATTCAGTGGAGTTTCCAATTGTTTAGCTGACTCCTGCAGCTGTGCTTTAGCAATAACTACTTTATGCAGTTATTATCAAGAGATAATGTTCATCGTCATGCTGTAAAAAGCTTCACCTGATGATTTCTGCGCAACAAGCTGCTGTTAAGGGCGCAAGACCAAAGCTGGATGGTTTTTCCTTCCTATTCAGTTGGCAGTTCTGCTGGATTTTCATGTACATTTGGCATGCGTTATATGTGCTGCATTTCATAAATGAGTGTTCCTGGAAATGATCTGTTCAAATGTGTGCTACATACATAGCAAGAGACAGCACACAAAGGAGAAAATACGGATGCTGACATGTATGCAACTTTGCCCCCATTTCTCCACAACCACCTATATTACTTCCTTCTCACAATCTTTCTGTTCTTGATCCCTAGGACACTTGCACACTTTGACAACCCAGCCAAGCATTGCTTCCCACCCAATGCCAAGATCCCTCACCCGCCATCCCTGTTCTTACACCTTCTCTTGCTCAACTCGGGAAATAAGTCATGATCAAAGCTCTTCAATGGATTCTATCATCCGCCACCTCTCTGAAGAATGTGGAACTCAGTCCAAAGAATCTCCATGTGGCAACTGGGAGCCAATAAAGTACCCAGCAAACAAAAAAGGTGCACATGGGACCATCCCAGCCTGAACTACTGAGACACACAGAGAGAGCTGTTAGCATGTTCTAGAGGATAAAATGTTGGGTTAGTGTCATGTATGAAAACAAAGAAGTGCTTCTAAGCCTCTCCTGTACTTATTGTGGTACAGGTGAAGGACCAACACACAGCAGAAAGATACTGGCCAACGTTGTGTGTTCACATTCTCATTGTTAACCAACTTAAGCTGGAAACATGTATACACACACATACACACAGCACTTCCAGACTGCCATTATTTTCAGGTATGATACAACATCTTCTAACCTCCCCACAAGCATTTCAGAATGAATGCTCCTTAAAACCACCCATGTTGCCTGATTCCCCTGCAAACAAATCACTATGAATGAAACAGGTCTTCTGAAAGCGCCCATACACACAGAAGCTTCAGGTGTGGAGGCAGACTTGGCTTTCTTTGGAAAAACAGGGTTCAAAACCTAACTCTTCCCTCGACTGCCTGGCCCATGGATGCCACTCGCTCGAGCTGCACTTTCTCAGCCTCCATTGTTCATCTGTAAAATGGGAACATTAAAGTCCCACCTCCAAAGATTATTTGGAGGTTAAATAAGAAAAGAAAGCAGGCATCAAATATGATTATTTTTTTTCAAGGGGGGGGATGCTTTCTACTGAGTGAGGTGATAATCATAATCTTACCTTTAGATGAGAGGCGAAGTCGAGGCACGCTGCCCTTCGTGGCGCCGCAGCTGGCAAAGGGGTTGCAGATGAGCCACCACCAAGTCGCCAGGCCAGCCAAAATGTATCCACCTTTCATGGTCCCTCGCTTTGCCTCTCGCAGGGAGGCAGCCACTTCTTCCCGTCAGTTCAGAGGGGTTGCCACCCTGACCCCGCTTCTCCCGTCGCGACAGGGACGCCCCTCAGTGCGCCGCCGCCGGCCTGCTAGAAGTGGCGGCTCCCGCAGCGCGCGCTTTCTCCCTCTACACACTAGACGAGCGCGACGCGCCCTCAGGAGTTCGAGCCGGCCGCGCGTCTCCAGCAAAAGTTTTATACAGGCAGGGCTCCACCCAGCTTCTCTGCAAGGCGATCGCCAGAGACCCAGAGAGCTGAGGCGGGGGAAGGACGCGGGAGGGAGGCGCGGCCCGCCTTCAAGGACTTCCCGCCAGCCGCACGCGCCTGAGGCGACTAAGCTGCCCCACCGAGCGAGCCACCCCTCAGGGTGTGGGTGTATTTGTGCATGTGTTACATTTCACCTCAGTGCTGCCCACTCTCTCCTTCCGCTGAGACGGGAAAGCAACTGCCAAGTTAAATGACTCCCTGCTGTAGCTCCACGCTGACTTACTGCTGTCCATTCTCACGAAAGGGGGATAGAGTTGATCCCTGGAATTGGGTTTGGGGATCTAATCTCCTGTAATATTTCCCTACTACACACATCCCTCTCCATGCCTGCAACGGTTTTTCCATCCCAAAGAATGCACTTCCCACACCCGTTCCCCCATCTGAAAAATAAATATATTGATTCCCCACTCTAGCCAAATGGACACAGTCCAGCAGTGTCTCTCAGGTTCTCCTTGCTGCCAGATGTGTCCATTTGAACTGCCCCCGTTACCTGCTCCTTTTTGTTTCTCGCACTGATCTCACTTTACACACATCCTGAGCTGGCGCTGGCGCCTGTTCCAGATAAAAAGGAGCAGAGAAATGGGATGCCTAAGAGTGGCTTGCTCTTTAAAAAACATATTGATACCCATTTTTGAGCCTGACCAGCCTGGTCACCACAGCAAAGCGACAGAATGGAAGAACATGGAGCCACTACCAGGGCTGCCTGACTCATATGTTGACCACAAGTTGGCCTTATTTCCAAGTAAATATGCATTGGCCAAGGAAGGCTGGTCCATTTGGGCAGATAGGGCACTGCCCCACCATCTCAGACGGGCCCCACCTGCCTGCAATTTACATGTGTGTAGCATCAAGTAGGAGGATGGGGGCAAAACTGCCTTCTTCCCCATCAACCCCAATGGGCACCAGTCGCCACTTTGCATAAGATGAAACTGCATGGTGTAAACTACCTTGAACACATGATTTTTTTTTTTTAAGGAAGTGACTGTGGAGAAATGATGAACTGCAGGTCCAGTGGCCCATGCAGACTATCATCCTCTTTCTGACATTGGCCAAGCCCAGACACTTAAAGATTTTGTAACAGCATGGGTTTCTAACAGAAGACTCCATTCCAGCATCTTCTTCATTATTTCCTTCAGCCTCTAAAAGCATTAGATCATGGAAAGCAACAACAAAGAAACCCTGAGCTTCTTACCTATTAGCACAGATACCACATTTGCTTTCATCTATTGAATTGGTATCCCACCCTTTCTCCCAAAGGAGATTTCTATTGAAATCGTTTTAGTTATACCAGAGATCAGGGAAGGTACCACTAAGGCCAAGAGGATGCCAGTGTGGTTAACAAGCAGTGCCAAGGAAGGCATTAGAGGCAAAAAGGCTTCCTTCAGGAAACTGAAGCCTTGCCCGTAAATGGTCTGGACTTACCAGTAAGTGTTAGGCTGTAAGGTGGCCAGGTTTGCTGATGTCACCATATTGTTCAGGGTGGTAAGAACAAAAAGGAACTGTGAGGTGCTCAAAAGTATTACTCCAAACCAGGCTAATGAGCATTAGAATGGCAAATGCAACTCAGTAGAAACAAGCATGAAGTGATGCACATTTGAGCAAAATAAATAAGTAAATCTCCAATTTCACATGTATGCTTATGGAGTCAAAAATATACTTGCATACAGTATTGGTGATGACAGTTCAGGAAAGACATCTTGAAGCCGTGATGGACAATTCAATGAAAATGTCAGCCCAGTGTGCAGTGGCGTAGCGTGGGGGGTGCCAGGGGGGCCAGCCGCACCGGGCGCAACATCGGGGGGGGGGCGCGCTCGCTGCCTCCGGAGTCGCCGAAGAGCCTCCGGCGCAGGCTGTAGCAGAGCCCCATGTCTCGTGGAGCCGGCGAGCTGTGCGCGCGCCCGGGCTGAAGGCATCTGGCAGGCAGCGGCTCTCAGCCCCGTGCGTCAGGGCCGCGGAGGACGCGCCAGGCAGCCCCTCCTCACAGCCCCGCCTCCGCTGCTGCTGCTGCTGGGCCATGTTGCCTTTTCTTCGCCTCTCTGCCCCCCTCCTCCTCCGGGCAAGCGGCGTGGTTTGGGCGGCAGCGCCAGCGGCAACTCACCTCAGATCGGCAGGTTAGGGGTTTGGGGGGGGGCGCAAATTACTTGCCTTGCCCCGGGTGCTGACAACTCACGCTACGCCGCTGCCAGTGTGTGGCAGCAATGAAAAAACGTAAATTCCCTGTTAGGAATAATTAGGAAGGGGTTTGAGAATGAAAGTGACAGTATCATCATGCCATTGGACAAATCTACATGCAACTACATTTGGAATACTGTACTGTATACCAGAGCTTTTCCAAACTTTTCATGTTGGTGACACACTTTTTAGACATGCATCATTTCACAACACAGTAATTCAGTCTTACTAGCAAACAGGAGGTTAAGCTAACCCCTTTCCAGCCCCAGTAGGAGTGCCAGGAGTGTTCACGCAACACACCTACACACTGCAGCTGACACACTAACATGTCACAACACACAGTTTGGAAAGCTCTGCTATATACAGTTCTGGTTGCCTCCCCTTTAAAAAGATACTGTAGAGCGGGAAAAGGTTCAGAAAAGGACAAGCAAAATGGTCAAGGGGCTGAACAATTCCACCCCAAGTAAAGACTGAAATATTTTGGGCTTTCTTTTTAGTTTAGAAAAAAAATGACAGGTACCGGTAACTTGAAAATGATAAAGGTAAAGGTAAAGGTACCCCTGCCCTCTCGGGCCAGTCTTGACAGACTCTGGGGTTTGTGCGCCCATCTCACTCAAGAGGCCAGGGGCCAGCGCTGTCCGCAGACACTTCCGGGTCACGTGGCCAGCGTGACAAAGCTGCATCTGGCGAGCCAGCGCAGCACACGGAACGCCGTTTACCTTCCCGCTGGTAAGCGGTACCTATTTATCTACTTGCACCCGGGGGTGCTTTCGAACTGCTAGGTTGGCAGGCGCTGGGACCGAGCAGCGGGAGCGCACCCCGCCGTGGGGATTCGAACCGCCGACCTTTCGATCGGCAAGCCCTAGGCACTGAGGCTTTTACCCACAGCGCCACCCGCGTCCCTTTGAAAATGATAGATGTGTATAAAATTGTTCATGGTGGCAGAGAGAGTGAACAGAGACACTTCCCACCCTACTTTCATAATGATAGAACCTGGCGTCATTCAGTGAAGCTGAAAGTTGGAAGAGTCAAGACAGACAGAATGAAGTACTTAGAATCATAGAATCATAGAGTTGGAAGAGACCACAAGGGCCATCGAGTCCAACCCCCTGCCAAGCAGAAAACACCATCAGAGCACTCCTGACATATGTTTGTCAAGCCTCTGCTTAAAGACCTCCAAAGTAGGAGACTCCACCACACTCCTTGGCAGCAAATTCCACTGTCGAACAGCTCTTACTGTCAGGAAGTTCTTCCTAATGTTTAGGTGGAATCTTCTTTCTTGTAGTTTGCATCCATTGCTCCGTGTCCACTTCTCTGGAGCAGCAGAAAACAACCTTTCTCCCTCCTCTATGTGTCATCCTTTTATATATTTGGTACTTATTCACACTCTCCTGACCATTAGGTCCAGTCGTAGCCGACTCTGCGGTTGTGGCGCTCATCTCGCTTGATTGGCCAAGGGAGCTGGCGTACAGCTTCCGGGTCATGTGGCCAGCAGGACTAAGCCACTTCTGGCAAACCAGAGCAGCACACGGAAACGCCGTTTACCTTCCCACCGGAGCAGTACCTATTTATCTACTTGCACTTTGACGTGCTTTTGAACTGCTAGGTTGGCAGGAGCAGGGACCGAGCAACGGGAGCTCACCCCGTCATGGGGATTCGAACCGCCGACCTTCTGATCGGCAAGTCCTAGGCTCTGTGGTTTAACCCACAGTGCCACCCGCATCCCATACTTATTCACACAGCGCATATTTAAACTATGGAAATCACTAACACAAGATGTGCCAATGGCCATCAACTTGGATGGCTTTGAAAGCAGTTTAAATAAGTTCATGGACGATAAGTCTGTCGATGGCTACTAACTTATGGACTTCTCATAGGCAGCTGATTGGCTGCTATGAGAACAGGATACTGGACCAAGATGGGCTCTTCTTCCGGTCTTGAGACATTTTGGTTTTGTGAGCACAGGGAGTTATACAAAATGTTTTTGAGCCACAGTGCATCTTTGAAATTATTTGTCTAGTTATAACAAAGAGCATTTTCAACTATGTGGCTTTAAGAGAGTTTGATTGAATATGCTTCTAATACTTTTGCTGGCATTAAACTTTAATGGCCACAATGCCCACTCAGATTAAAGCATTCTCTGTTCTGCATTACCGGTAGTCACACATTCACATTAACAGCAAGGAAAGTTCAGGGGCAAATTGTTCACTTGTGCAAATTGTCTAAGGATTCTTGCATTGTACTTCTTAGTTTCCTGTATATTCATCATACAGCTTGAGGGATATCTGCAACTGCCTGGGTTAATATAGAATAGGTCTTTTGTGCTGTTAGCAATGCTTTGGTTTTTGTGTGTGTTTTTCTTTTAGAAGGAAGAATTTTGGAAGGTATGTGCCTTAATGCTGCAATGACATAAGAAACTACACCCCCAGAAATTGTCCGTGTCGCATAACTGCTATAGCCAAAAAAAATCTTGACCCCCTATTGAATCTGGTGACCCCAGAACAAGACTCCTTGCCTACCTGGTTCTTTTATTCCATCTGTCAGAGAAAATGGCTCACCTATGCACATTTTCCTAGGAGCAAACCCTGTTTAATACAGTGGGACTTACTTCTGAGTAAACATGCCAATCTGATATAGCAGTGGGACTGGTTAATTTATTGCAATCTACAAAGCCCTTTGCTGCCATTTGGGGGAGGGAGAAAAGAGACAATACTTACCATTGTTTCAAGTTACTATAAATATCATTAGACACCATGTGGTACTAAGATAAAATTTGGACTTGGGCCCCATGTTAACATTCATGGGTCCAACATCTGCACTGCCAGGCTCCAAATAAGAATGAAATTAGAAGGGCTACACCAGAACAATGTTGAGAAACAGGCCAGCCAGTTTTAAAGTTGCCTGAGGAAATCCATTGCACTTTCTATTCTGGTGGGACGGGGGGATGGACAAGGGAAGAAAAGTTTTAAATAAGACTTTGGAACTGTTGGAAAAGTTCAGGTCATCTCTTTATAATTGTGGAATATATTAAAAACTTTTTTTGCCAAGACATATTTTCTCTTTGACCCTAGTTCAGTTTCAGCAAGAATACGGAGAACCAGTGTGATGCGGTGGTTAAGAATATTAGTAAGACTGGGGAGATCCAGGTCCATAACCCCACTCAAGTCTAGAGCTCACTGGGTGTCCTGAAGCAGTCATTAGCTCTCAGCTAACTTACCATATAGGGACGCGGGTGGCGCTGTGGGTTAAACCACAGAGCCTAGGACTTGCCGATCAGAAGGTTGGCGGTTCAAATCCCTGTGATGGGGTGAGCTCCCGTTGCTTGGTCCCTGCTCCTGCCAACCTAGCAGTTCGAAAGCACCTCAACGTGCAAGTAGATAAATAGGGAAGGTAAACGGCGTTTCCGTGTGCTGCTGTGGTTCTCTAGAAGCGGCTTAGTCATGCTGGCCACATGACCCGGAAGCTGTACGCCAGCTCCCTCGGCCAGTAAAGCGAGATGTCGGTCACGACTGGACCTAATGGTCAGGGGTCCCTTTACCTTTTAACTTACCATATGGCAGGAGTGGGGAGCCATTGACCCTCCAGCAAGGGTGCTAGCTTGAATAAAATATTGAGGGGGGAGCAGGTAATCCCCGCCCACATAATCTTATGGCATGGCACACACACACCATTTGAATGGCAATGCCCATCAACCTTGGGGGGGCAGCCCCCTCAAATACTTTATGGGGCGGCAAAGGGACCTCGGCCCCTAAGAGTTGGTTTCTATGCCCTCCAGCCTGATCCAGTAAATCTGAAGTAGCCCAGTATACCTGAAGGAGCATCTCCACTCCTATCATTCAGCCTAGACACAGAGAACTAGCTCTGAGGGCCTTCTGTCGGTTCCCTCACTGCGAGAAGTGAGGTTGCAGGGAACCAGGCAGAGGGCCTTCTCAGTAGGGACGCCCGCCTTGTGGAATGCCTCCCATCAGATGTCAAGGAAATAAAAAACTATCTGACTTTTAGAAGACATCTGAAAGCAGCCCTGTTTAGTGAAGTTTTTAATGTTTGATGTTTTATTGTGTTTTTAACATTCTGTTGGGAGCTGCCCAGAGTGGCTGGAGAAACCCAGCCAGATGGGTGGGGTATAAATAATAAATTATTATTGTTTGTTTGTTTATTATCATTGTCATCGTCATCCAGCTAAGTCTTCCCTGGTAGCTCACTAGTCCACCAACACAATTTAGTGCCCTACCTAATAAAACAAAAAAAATATGTAGATCCAGTTAAACCTCTGATGAGTAGGGAAGAGCCAATGCTCATCTTGTGGTACTAGGCTGGGCAGAGAGGCTGAAATCTCACTACATAACCCTCCACCAGGGTGGGAATATGGACTGCCCTTGCCCCTGTTCATCTCATTAATCATCTGATGAGCAGTGGGATGAACAATGCTTGCTCTGTCTTAGTGTGTGTGTGTGTGTGTGTGTGTGCGCGCGCGCGCGCGCACGCGCATGCACACATGCATTGGAACATTGGTCTCTCTGTCCCACTTTGGCCACACCCACTTTTGTCTTGGCCACACCCTCTGATTGCTTGCACCTCCTGAGGGATTGGCCAAGAGCAAATATGGCCCATAGGTTGAAAGGGGTTAGCCACCTTACAGGGTACCTGTGAGAATGAAATGGGCAAGGAAGATCCATCTACATCAACCTGAACTCCCTGCAAGAAGGGTCAGATTTTAACTGCAATTTTGTGTGTGTGTGTAATTTTTAAAATGAAAGAAGGTTTGGCTTGTGTCTCAAATGATGACTTGAGATGCTAATGCAAGCACTAGGAGCCAACCATGAATTCTCTGTTCTGCGTTACATAGATGTTAGGAGACATAGATGCTTTAAAGGAAGGAAAAGGCTTTAAACAGATGTCAGGACCAGGCGAGGGAATACTGGAGGTCCAGCATGCAATCAATTACAGCATGTCATAGAGGAGGGAGTGCTAATTGAATTCAATTAGTTCAGGGCTTGCCCCAGGATCCCCAAGGAAGAGTTTAGGAAGGAGAGAGAGGTAAAGGATTTGTATTCCAGACAGGAGGAGCAATAGAGAGGCATCAAAGCTTGTGGAAAGGGGGAGACCTTAGCCATGTTAACAACTGCACAACTTCAGTGTGTGCCAGTAGCCCTTGGCCTTCTAGAAAAGGAGCAAGCTGTATGCTTTTGCAGTGAACAGTCCGATAATTAACATATTTATACTTGTCAAATAAACACAAACAGGCTGTCCTGGAGTAAGTGTACGAAAATGAGTCGAAAGAGGAAACTTCCTGTCTGCCAATATAGCTAGTAAATGTTCCCAGTAAAGACTCTGGCAGATAACTTTTACTTTATATTCCCTGGCCAAGATCAAACAGTAAGTGAATGAGGAAAACAACTGTGTGATCTTGCTGGTACTTAACCAAGATCTGGTGGGATAAATCTTGATGTTTAATTTTATACATCTACAACATCTGTATGCTGCTATTCTACTGTTCGCTGGCCCTCATGGCTGCATACAGCCAATAAAATACAAGTTGTTGTTGTTGTTGTTGTTGTTGTTTGGGGGCAGCTGTGTTAGTCTCCTGCAGCAAAAGCAACAAAGAATCTTGTGGCACCTTAATAGCCAGCACATTTATTACAGCATAAAGTTTTGTGGATTAGAGTCGACTTCTTAAGATGGATGAAGTGTTGTTCTATGACTTAGGACCTAAGTTGACAGGTATATATATCCGTAGGGTTGTAAGGGGTTGGGGGCAAATTGTAAACAGCGAGGTCAGCTTACCAAAGCCAGAATGTTTGCATTACCTCCAACACTGCTTTGTGAATAGTCCACTGTAACAATTCTGCATACATTTAAACTTTAACATAATCGTCCAGGTCTGTAATTTTGGCATTTCATTTCCCTCTGACCTCACTGCGTGCAGACTCCCCAACCACACACATACATACCTGTCAGCTTAGGATAACACATCATGCATGTGATGAAGTGGACCCTAGTTCACAAAAGCTTGTGCCGTGTGACTCTGATGTTTATCCTTAATTCTGTTTCTTCTGTCTCTGCCTCAAGCACATTTACTCAGTGGTAAGTTCTACTCAGGTCAATGGAGTGGGGTGGGGTTTAAGAGTACAATCTAAACCCCTGTCCAACAGCAGTGGAGCTTGATGGGGCAGTGAGGCCATTGCAATATCCACAGCTCCACCATTCATATTGGAAGGAGGAGAGGGGAATAAAAAACACGTCTATGGTTGTGGAAGCTCTCAGGTTGGTGCATTATCTAGCAACAGCCAAATGGAAATAATGCATTACTGGCACTTCCTTGGGGCAAGAGAAACTATTTATGTGTGTCTCACATGCACATAAAGATGCAGTGGCAGCGATGCCAATACTTCTCAGAGAAGAATACTCTTTTTTTAAAATCTTGTGAACTGGCCTGAGCTCTTTGGCTGAAGGGTGGTATATAAATTTAATGAATAATGACAACAATGAAAGAGCAGGCTCACAAAATAAATAAAAAACAAAGACCCTAAAACCTAAAAGAGTTTTCACAGTCCAAAGGGATACCCATGTACCTCTTTCAAAAGAAGAGAATGTTGTTTTTAACACCAGTTGCCTTTGCTCAAGTCAATACCAATTTACATAGCTAAGGGGCAGTGTGTTGCAGCAGATGATTATGTGCAAATGACATAAAGGGCCAACTCCTTTCAATCTGACCCCTCAGAATCACATGGAACTGTGGTGCCCAAACTTTTTCCTCTACCATAGACCCCTTGAAAAGTGCTTAATTATTTTTCTGCCGGCTGTAGCAACTGTAGTATGCTGTGCTATATGTTGTACAATTTTTTATTCTATTTTGATTGCCTCTTTTATTTATTATATACTGTATTGTATTAAAATACCATATAAAAAATAAAAGCAGCAATACAATTACAATTCAGATCAATGGAATGGATGTCCCACCTCCTCTCTTCAGCCACAAATCTATGGTCATTTTGTGGGCCACCAGAACAAAGCTTGCTGAACAAAGTTTGGGAACCTCTGGCATGGAACATTTTGTAACAGGCTCTTCCTGCTTTTGGACTAGATGTCATACAAGACCACCTCCAACTATATGATCCTAGGCCAGGGGCCAGCAACCCGCGGCTTCGGAGCCACATGTGGCTCTTTTACGCCTTTGCCGCGGCTCCGGGGTGGATACTAGCAAGGGGAGGAGGCGCATTGTGCGCCCCAACACTCCCCAATGTGGCGGGCGCTGTACTGGTTGTGACGTCGCATGGGGGCGGTGCGTGCGTTAGTCACGCACTGTCCCGACGTCACCTTCCCGCCCACCCGCTACATTGTAAGGGGCATGTACGCTGGTCACTGTTTTGAAGGGGAGTGAAGAAGACACACACACATACACAAAAAGGTAACTTGTTAATTTAACGTTTATTTCTATGAGGAGGAGTAATTCTGAGGGGTCAAACAAAGAAATAATGAAAAAGTGACAAAAAAGTTATTTTTATAATGACGAATTTTGCAGCTCCCAGTTTTTTTTTCCTTCGGAAACGGGTCCAAGTGGCTCTTTTTGTCTTAAAGGTTGCAGACCCCTCTCCTAGGCCATTAAAATCTCTGCTGTAGTAAGAAGTGTCAAGTCTACACCCCAAAATGCTACATCCCCTGCTGATTGACAGACATACCCTATGCCTGGAACACCCCCATCCCTCACCCCCTCACCCCCAGGTGCTTGACTATCCTTTCCAATCTCTCTCTCTCCCAGTGTTTGGTTCCTTTGTCCACCACAGTCTTGCCATTTTTCCCTGTATTTTGTGCTATCTGGTGATATTGATCCAAACCTAAACCAGTATCCCCAGACCTTTTGTCAAGCACCATCCTCTTCTGCCTCCATCTTTCTTTTGTGTTAAGCTATTGGCATGTTTCCGTGCGCTCTGGTTTCTGCCACGCTGTTCCGTTGCACCAGAAGTGGTTTAGTCATGCTGGCCACATGACCCAGAAAGCTGTCTGTGGACAAACGCCGGGTCCCTCAGCCTGAAAGCGAAATGAGCACCCCATAATCGCCTTTGACTGGACTTAACCGCCATGGGGTCCTTTACCTTTACCTTATAGGGTGCATGACACTATAGGTCACTCCAGTCTGGTGTTTGGTTGCGGGTGTCTTCTGCAACATGTTCTTGACACAATAACAGCGCATTAGTGGTGGATTTGTTCGGCTTCGGTTTGCTCTGCTTCCTAATGCTACTAGATTGCTGCTGTCCGGAGAAAACAAAACAAAAATAAACCGATACACTGTGATATAAACAATTACAGGTTTTCAGCAGGGAATTATGGGATATGAACCGATTGGAAATGAAGTAGTGTGACTACCCCAGAACTTCTGGAAGTGCAAACAATGTTGAAAGTGGGACCATGTTTGGCAACTCCGGTAGCATCATGTGCAGAAACATGAATGCGCAATCAAAATTACGACGGAAGGGGCCCCAAGTTTTGTGTGGTATCTAGCACATTGTTGGTGCTAAATGAATGTTAACGCATAGTGAGAATTTTAGGGTCACAAATTTTAGACGTTTTGCATACTAAAAATGATCCTCATCCAGAACTCCCCTATCAGCCCTAAATTAATCTAAACAATGCTGTCCCCTCACCTCAAGTTTCTTCCTCACATTCTCCCTCTGTTCATTTCGTGCCATCCTGTGGGACTCTGATGATCACAGAACTGGCCACCGACAGGCCTAAAGAGATCAGTCTCCCCTTTAATCAATCACATAGTATCACTAACACAGAGACAGCCCTGATATCCTGGCTCGCATTCTGCTCTCAGCTGGCTCTTCTTACATCCTGCCATTCACCTCCTTTTTTTCACACTTTTTTTTCTAACTTAGGCTCTCCATGAATTGTTTATTTTCCATTCTAGCTTATGTGCATATTCTTGGCCAAGCTCTTAACCCTCATCCCACAAATCCTTTTAATAAAGGCAGCATTAGTTAGCAATAACCAGCTGAATCTGAATCCTTGCCAAGCTCTGCGGATCCCACATAATCCTCCTCCCTCCCTACATTTGCTTTGAGCACCGAACTCCGCTGCTCACATAAAGCTGTATATGACCTCATCCAGGTTGCCCAGACCCATGCCACAACAACATCACCAAGGAGGATCATATTTCTCCTGGGATATATAAAATATATGACCTTTGTCCCTCTCCCCTTTGGGGCATTTGATGGGTTCCCTTAATTAACCAGGCTCCTGTCATCAGCACCCTGTGCCATCATTCTTTCAAACTAATTTTCTCTTCTAAAGCATTTCTGGGACGGAGGGGGGATAGGAGTTGCTCAAGCAACCAAGCTCCTCTTCACAGAAGCAAAGAAAGAAAAATTAAATGTGTGAGTGTGGCATTGGGAGAGATCTCAAGCCAATTCATTCTAGGCAAAAATCAGTCTGATGGTGCTGCAACAAATGATGTGCAGAACCTCAAAACCCGCATGCCCCCTTTTTGTGGGTGGGACAGGAATATGTATCCCTCTCCAGCAGGATTCTCCCCCCCAAAAAAAAAACCTTCACAAAGAGAGCACAATCCAGCAATATCTATTCACCACTAAGTCCCATGGAGAAAATCAGTCGAGCTTCAGTTATCTGTGTGACTGTGTGACTAGGACTACAATCCTGTGTTCATTTATGTAGGAGAAAATCCAGTTGAACATAATGGAATTTGCTTGCATGTTGTTTATGTGGTAGTTAGACTTCAGCTGTGCACACACTATACCTTCAATATAGATTTGAAGCACTATAGTTTGTTTGGGGTTTCTGGGAATTGTAACTCTGTGAAGGGGAAATTGCAGTGCTCCAAATTCTTTGATGGAAAATGTGCTTTACTTCAAAGGCATAGTGTATTATTGAGCATTCATTCTGCTTTGTGTAGGGGGGTGGTTTTATGACAACGAGCATTCATCCTGATTTGCTTGCAGGGAGTTTTATCTATTAATCACCTGTTCACCTCACATTTCTCTATGCATTTGCCCATCACTGTTCTACCTTTTTTTAAGTGGACACATGCTAGGGCCACAGATCACTTTAATCTGCTTTAATAGCAAACCTAAAGTTCAGGTGAAGGGGACACGGGTGGCACTGTGGGTAAAAGCCTCAGCGCCTAGGGCTTGCCGATCGAAAGGTCGGCGGTTCGAATCCCCGCGGCGGGGTGCGCTCCCGCTGCTCGGTCCCAGCGCCTGCCAACCTAGCAGTTCGAAAGCACCCCCGGGTGCAAGTAGATAAATAGGTACCGCTTACGAGCGGGAAGGTAAACGGCGTTCCGTGTGCTGCGCTGGCTCGCCAGATGCAGCTTTGTCACGCTGGCCACGTGACCCGGAAGTGTCTCCGGACAGCGCTGGCCCCCGGCCTATAGAGTGAGATGGGCGCACAACCCTAGAGTCTGTCAAGACTGGCCCATACGGGCAGGGGTACCTTTACCTATACCTTTTAAAGTTCAGGTATGCACTTGAGCCCCTTCCACAAAATAGTGGCAGTCTGAAGCGGCCTTCTCAACCTTGGGTCCCCAGATGTTGTTGGACTACAACACCCATCATCCCTAGCTAGCACAACCAGTGGGTGATGGGTGTTGTAGTCCAACAACATCTGAGGACACAAGGTTGAGGAAGGCTGGTCTGGAGGTACACTTACTTCCAAGTAAGAATGCATAATTTATTGAATTATGGCCAGGAATGTCAGAGTCATTCTTTCCACTGGACTAAAACCATCCACTTACATTTCTTGCCTTCACAGAAAGGTAAAAATGTTCCCTCGAAGCTCATTTGTCAGTTGCTGTCTGGAATGGATGGGTTTCTTGGAAGGCACAAACACTGATAATGCGATCCTGGTCTGGGGAAGTCATTCTGAACAAGTTCTCTGGAGTGCAGATAGTAAAATATTTGTCAGGAGGAGTCTGGTGTGCTCTGAATTTGTTGAATGTTGGGGCCTGAATCCAACCATTCCTTTTCAGTCTGCACAATGTGCAGATTTTCTCAAGTATGTTGTAAGCCTTCACTGCTCTTTCCTCTCAAGGAAACTGGCCTTAGAAAGGTCTAAATTCTAAGAGCTTGAGGAAGTGGGAGAGGAAAACACTAGTAATTAACCAAAGTGCTCTAGCAGGAATGCAATATCGTGCTTGGAATGTCTTCTTAAAAAGCTGGTGTGCCTGCCAAAATCTGGTTACTCTCACCACCAAATAACCACAGACTGCTTCCCTGGTCTTTAATTCAAGACATTTGAATTCCCAGCTCAGAGAGTCTGGCTTCTAGAAAGACAGAGGTCCTGGTGCCTCTGATTTCAGACATCAGCTTTGCCTGTATCCTATTATTCTACTCTACAAAAAATTGTGCTGAATGCTGCAGGACAACAGTAGCTCTGAGGAAACTGTAGAAACAGTGAAAAGATTGAGGGTGGTAGAAGGGATATAAGATGTTTTCTGTTCCACTCTGCATTTGTCACATGCAGCAATGTGTCTAGTCTGCTGCAGTTCACCTTACACCAGTGGTTTTCAACCAGTGTGCCATGGCACCCTGGGGTGACTTGAATGATTGTCAGGGGTGCCGCAGGCAACATTGGCCTCTGTCCCTCTTTCCTTCCCTCCCTCCTCTGTTGCCCTCTTGCATTTCTGCCTCCCAAAGGCTTGCACAGCTGTTTGTTGCAGCAGCCCTGGCTACAAGCTCCCCAGGCAAATGGTCTTCTGGCACTGGCCACGAGGTACTTCTCAGGCCCCTGTGGGGCAGTGTGAGGAGGCATCTCTCTTTGGGGTGGGGGGGGGCAGCTCAGAGACCAGAGGTGGCAGCTGCAGCTGCCCAGAGGACTCCCAAAGAGAGGCGAGAGGAGAGGGGGCTGAGGGAACACTCCAGAAGGGAGGGTTTTTGAAAAAGGGTGAGAGACTGCCAGCTCTGCAGGCAAGGGGTAATTGGGCTCCTGAGCCCCATGGGAGTGCTGTAGAAAGAATGTAATTTGTCAAGGAAGCCATGGACTCAAAAAGCTTGAAAACGTCTGGTGTTATGTATTCAGTGGTCTTTGTTTGCCTGAGCTTGAGTCTGGACTATGGATTCTGAGCCCCTGTGTTCTGATTCAATACATGATATCCAATCACAGAACATTTCAGGATTTGAGCCTCTGTCATTGGCCCTTAAAATCTGAGTCATGATTCGCATCTTGGAAGTTTGGACAGCCAATCACGCTTTGCCCCTGGCTGTCCAGTTCTGTTAGTTCAATAAATGTTCTTGCTGTTATCACTGTGTCTTGCCTCGTGGGAACCCATCTACACTTCACCTCTGCCTTACACTAAAACCTATGTTATTCCCCTTGCTGTCTGCTACGGCAAAACAATGTAACTTATGCAATTTGCATTATTAGCTATGTTCTTCCATCCCATTTTGCATTTATTTCAATGCAAAAGAAGCACAAGGGAAAGGCAGGGAGGGTTGAACATAATCAGTTACATACCGTTTGTGGACTGAAAGCAACAACAGTGAATACTGGTCATATTTGCTGGATTATTTCCATTCTGGACATGGGACAAATAAGCAAGCATGGGCAGTTTCCGCTCCCATTTCTGTTTGCATCTGAATTCTCCAACAACTCTAGGTGGGAGAGTGATATTACATCCACTAGCCCTGCCCCATCCTATTCACACCAAACTTGTGCACAGAGGCCTTTTACCTGCCCCACATCTAGTGTCATATATGATGTCAATGTGAGAGAAGCGGGTGCTGCTTGGCCTCCTGGGCCAAATGGAGGGTCTTATTAAGCCTATGCGTTAGAGGTCCCCCACTGCTGTTCTAGAGAGATGCTTATCCAGCCTTCCCGGAACACAGATTTTTCCTAAGCAGACTTCAGTTGAATGCCAAGTGGAGGAGAATATGGTCAGAGAAACAAGCCAGGAAAGACTTGGGTAAGCAGCTGGCACAATAATTGGCTGTAGCAGTGGAGCAGCCACACCATGTCAGCTTTCACAAACTCCCTGCAGTGGAATTACTTCATAACTACCCAATGCTAGACCAATTCAGTTCATTTATAGCAAAGTGAGGCTTGATGCTCTTACACAAAACCATATCTTGTTTTCCGTTTACTATACAGCTGTTAACATGCAACATGAGATCAATTGTTGATTGCACTGAGGAACTCACAATGAAGTTTGTTTTTAATAACTTTTTAATCTGTTTGACTCTTGCTAAAAAAGAAAAAAAGCCAATCTCAGAGACTGCCAGTTCAAGACATCCTGAGTCACCTATTTGAAAATCTTGCATACTACAACTAACATTTATATCTGTTAATAAATAGAATTAGAAATAAATAAAAGGAAACCAACTTTCATACAGTTCCTGACAGGAGTTCCTGGTACTTACCTGAGGTTCATGTTTAGGACTATTTTGTGAATGGCGAGTTATAAGCACAATCAATCCATACTGTAGCAGTTAGGAGAATCCAAGAAACTGTAATCCTCTCTCCATTTAGCCCAGGGTTTCCCAGACTTGGGTCTCCAGCTGTTTTTGGACAACAACTCTCATCATCCCTGGCTAGCAGGACCAGTGCTCAGGGATGATGGGACTTGTAGTTCAAAAACAGCTGGAGAGCAAAGTTTGGGAAACCCTGATTTGGCCTGCCTGATCTGCTGGATTTAATGAGTGCGTACAGTATAATGTGCAAGAAAGTGCCATCAGCCTCTCAGCACTGTTAAAAATCAGGTTTGGAGTAGCAGGCTCAAATGAAGGAGGAGGAGGAGGAAAAAGAAGAAACGGGGGGGGGGGATCTGAATTGTAGGAACCTGGAAGTGCCAGGAGTGGGGATCTCCCCTTTCCAGCTGACTTCAGCCACTTTAGAAGGGGGTTTAGGGATGCTGGCTCTCCTCTTCAACCTTCCTGCAGAACAGAGAGCCTCAGGGGATAACAGGGAGGGCTTTGTTCAGTTGAATGGGAAGGTTGAACAGGAGTCAGCAGCACCAGAGGGGGACAGCCTTGTCACCTAAAAACAGGCAATGCCTTCAGAGATGGGAGGAGACCCACCTGCCCCGGAGTGCATGCTTGCAATTTCGACAGATGTGATGCACTACTTAACCACATCTCAATGTTAAGGAACCTACGCTTAGCCATGGTGTTTGTCCAAAGCAAAATCACACAGTAGGAATATAAATCTCTCTCCACTTAAGATACTCTCTTAGGACCAGCTCTTAAGTTACAAGAGTGCCCTGGCTGCCATTTCCAAGTGGCTCCATTCTGCGCTGCTCTCTGGTAACGCAGAAACCATGAGAAAAAGGCAGATTGTGCACGAAGAACCATGTCAACAACATAAGCCGGCTGTGGTTCTTCCCACCTGGGCCTCCGCCTTCTGTGTGGCTGCTGCATCCCCACATTCCTGTGCTGGCATAAAAAGGGAAGAGAAGACTTGGCCAAGTGCCCCAGCTGAGTGTGTGTTGTGTGAACCTCTTCAAATGCAGAAGTCTTGGAAAGGGATTTTACCAAATCCTATAACTCTATGAATTAAAAAGCACTTAATTTGCCAGACTTTGACCTCAAGGGCACTGTAAGTCAGAGGTCATCCATACAGACCAGCGACTAGAACTGATTTTACTATGACTGATCTCCTGGCGAGAGGCAATCCCTTCTAATCCCTGTCTTTTTGCCTTGTCTCTTCAAAGGGGGCCTGGTTCACAAGCTGCTTTCTTTTTCATTTTTCATGCATCCATTTAAGGTGATATGCCAAACAAAGGTCCTTTCTCAGCCCCTTATCCACCCCCTCCTCCAACTTTTATAATATAGCTATGATTGGTCCAGTACAGCAATGTTTCCCAACCTTTTTCCTACTGTAGCCCCCTTCCAACCTTGTTTCCTTCCTGTGGCCCTCACCCCGTCCTACCGGCAGAAAGGTAGCTATTTAAATGTTTTGTTTGTAAATAGAACATTTTTGTAAATGAAACACATTTTATAATTTATGCAAAATACAATTACATAAAACGATAGGAGCATAATAAAATATTGTTGAAGCAGAAAAACATAGAATCATAGGGCTGGAAGGGACCCCGAGGGTCATCTAGTCAAACCCCCTGCAATGTAGAAAACTCTGCTAAAGCATCCATGACAGATGGCCATCCAACCTCTGCTTGAAACCTCCAAGGAAGGAGAGTCCAGAACCTCCTGAAGGAGATCCATCTTCCATGTATTATAAAAAAATAAACAACACATACTTGACCCCAGTTATTTTGCCCATTCAGGGAAAAGCTGGAAGGAAATATTTGGAGAGCACAACTGGTAGGCAGGGGAAAGGTTAAGCTTCCTCTTCTGCTCTTAACCTGTCCCATTTTTCAAACTATCCCCTTTTCAAGCTGCTTTCCAGGAATGGATGGAAGAGGGCTGTTGGGAGTAAATAATATGTATTTGCATGTAATGTCTAGTTCAGCTTTCGTCCTGTGAGTGATTCATTGGAAGATGGTGCTGGTTCAGCATAAAATAGGAAAGATTATGCCTTTTATTAGACCAGCTTTGGCGGAATAAAGCTGGCAAAATCTAATCAAACCATGTTGGTCTAGTAAAAGAGATCACTTTACCTGCATTAAACTATCATGAAAGCGTGAAGCCCAAACCTGATGAAATTGGTTTTAAATAACAATTCCACCCCCACCCCCAAGCGCATGTTTTCACTGATTGCCATCTCTCCTCTCTCCAGTTTCTGGAGGCTGGTACTTAAATAATAATTTTGAAAATAATGAGTGCTGCAAGGTTCAACAATGGTGGTGGTTGCCAATAATAATAATAAATGACTAGGGACCAGCAATTCAAGTTTTCCTGCCCCCACTGTGGGAACAGAAACCGACATTGACATTGTTTAACTCCAATTCATTAAAGCTGTCATCTGAGCAAGCACAACCGTTTCTTGAAACATACGCACCTCAGCTTAACCATGGCTTCATTTTCCTAATCAGATGGAAGTGGTTTAAGCAGAAACTCTATTTTAATTCTGTGGGAATGTTCAGGGATGTAGGAAAGGATATATTGTTTGATTATAGCCTTTCCAACTTGTGTTACCTTGTTCCACAATTTAGCAGAGTAACGTTCCCCTTTTTAAACTGACACAGCAGATGCATTTGCTCAGGCTCGCTAAAGCCTCTAACTGTCCTGGTATTTCCCCCTTATTCCCTCATAAAAGATAAGACACGACACAGTCTTCTATAAAAGTATAAAAAGAGTTTACTCACTCACATTCTGTTCACAACTGGATCCCAGAAGGCAGACGGAGACAGTCCCTTTGTCCTCTCTTGGCGGGAAGCCAAGAGAGCATCTTTGGCTAAGCAGATGTTGCTTCTTCAACGAATGTAGTCAGAGAGAGAGAGATGGCTGACCAGTCCTATGCTTTTGTTACCTGCACAGGTGAGGCCACGCCCACCTCTAGTCATATGCAGAGGAAGTCTGATTCTTGGTTGTGTGCTCTCCTTTAGGATCAGTTGTCAGCCAGCATGCATTGGGTATGTCTATGTGTTAGGCTTCGAAATGAATTAAAAACAATTTGACTGCATTGGTCATCCCCATCTTGGGAAGTGAGGGGTGAGGGAAGCTGGGTAGGAGAGACTAATATTAGCAGTGACTTAGCAAGAAGTTAAATCAATTAACCTCGCCCCTCGCTTTTGTGCTTCTATGGGCCAGGCAACTCTTTCAAACCAAGTCCCATCTCCACCAATTTAAGGTCTCAGTAACTTGAACTAAGAGAGCACTGTCAGAATGTATGGGGCCTGTCTTTATTGCTTCCGACAAGAGCAGAGGTGGCTTCCTGTAACAACTCTCTCCTCAGACATTGTGTTGACAGGTTAATTATCACTAAACACCCCCATTATAAGTATACTTAACAGTCCCCTCTATGAATGGCTAGGCCAGTCTTTGTCAACCTGGTGCCCTCTAGACGTTTTGGACAACAGCTTTCATCAGCCGCAGACGGCACAACCGTGCTAGGGGAGGCTGATGGGAGCTGTAGTCTAAAACAGCTGGAGAGGACCAGGGTGGCAAAGCCTGGACTACTAGAACAGGCAAAAACAGCATTTTGAATGGAAATTCTGCAGTGAGAAAACTCTGCAGGGCATTTGCTACAGTAATACCACACAGGAGGCAGAGAAATGTCCCATATGCTTCCACTTCATATCCCTAATCCAGTAGAAGCCTATTCCAGAGCATGGGGGTTGCATTCTTCTCCTCCTCTCAAGGCAGGGTTTCTGGGCTTTTAATCGCTTTTGTGACTACTAGAAATCCAGCACTGGAAACATTCCCTATCACTTCGCCGTTTTGGTGGCAAGAGCTTTCACACACTGGGTTCTTTTATTTCTGAAAGAATTGTTATTTTTAAATATAACAAAAAGATAGATAGGAAGACAGAAAAGAAAGAACTCGCCGGTTGACATTAACGTAAAGAAATAGTCCACCAAACCAGATTTAAACATACAGATTCATATAGGCAGTCCATACATCCAAGGAGGAATCTAGTTGAGGCTAGCAACTACAAGCCATGTACTCATAAGGCAGAAAGGGTGGTGAGCTCTCCAGACTGCTGGTGGCGGGTGTTTGTCCTTCCAACCTTGCAGGATAACCCTCACTCAACCCCCCCCCCACACACACACAGAGACAGGCAGACTGAGTGGCCACCTCTGGCAGCTGATTTGGAGTGTGAGGAAAGAGCAGCAAATTATTGAATGTTTCTCTCCCAGGAAGGAGAGAAGTGTTTATGGGGTCCTCTGCTCAGGTGTAAAAAAAAAAAAAAAAGTAGCTAGCCTTAGGTATTATGCACCTTTTCCTGGGGAGGAGGCACAATTTACTGCTGTGGCTCTGGCAAGAAAAAAAAATCTTATGCCAACCCTGACATCACCTTGTGAGGAAATAACACGGGCGGCCCTCGTGAGCTTGCTTTCTTTAAACGAAGGCATGCTTCATTTGGCTTCTTGAATGAAACAGTGGCATGTTTTGCTTCATTTGCTTCACTTCGGCAGCCTGCGTGTCATCACAGTGAGGGCTTGAAAGTACACACGCAAAAGTATTGGCAACGAAGAAGGCCTTACCTCGTCCTCTTCTTTACCAAGATGGAGGCCATCCTATCTTCCCCTCCCCCACTCCCCCAAAGTTGTCCCGATCCATCCATGACAATGAATGGTGAGAATCCAAAATGCCAGTGTAAGCCTTTTATCCCCTGTTGCTTACAGGGCCGTAGTCTAAATAAATAACATTTAAGAGGAAGCGGGTGGGGAGGTCTTAACCTATGCAGCTGTTTCAAAAACAAAAGTATTAGTTTCTCCGGCTGAAAGGATTCTGAGAAGAATGGAAATGTGTTTATAAAAAGTTAATAGCCATAGAATGATGCAGAAAATTAGAAATAAAACATATTTGCAAAATGGAGGGCTAACTAGAATGCTGACCTCGACCAGAGACTGCAGGAAAGAATCAAGATAAAACCAAGATAGTTAAACAATCCCAACATCTTTGATTCCTTCTCTCTGGACATTAGTTACATCTACCCAGAGTTCACACGGAGGCTACTCAGTGCTTGCACAGACAGCGTAGGCAGTTCCCAACAACTTGCTTCCTTCAAAGTGCTGGACTGCATGCAATTGCAAGTTTTGATAAAATATAATTGCACATTTTGCCCCCCACCAGGATTCAAAGTGTCTTACACACTCAGGCAGCAGGCTTTCGTGCTGTCTTGGAAGCAGGGGTTCTCGTCTTTTCCAAACCCAGGGAAAAACCCAGAACATTTCAGCATCTATAACAGGCTGATTTGGCTAGGAAGTCCACAGGATAAGCATTTGATAAGAGCGCGAGTTGAAGCATCGAGGGCTGACCACTTTCGTTGTTCAGTTTAGCACATGGGTAGGCAAACTAAGGCCCGGGGGCCAGATCCGGCCCAATCGCCTTCTAAATCCAGCCAGCGGATGGTCCGGGAATCACCGTGTTTTTACATTTTTATGTGTTTCCGGCTCCCTTGGCCAATAAAGCGAGATGAGCGCCGCAACCCCAGAGTTGGTCACGACCGGACCTAATGGTCAGGGGTCCCTTCACCTTTACCCAGACACTGAGGTCCAGTGCCGAGGGACCTCTGGCGGTTCCCTCACTGCAAGAAGCCAAGTTACAGGGAACCAGGCAGAGGGCCTTCTCGGTAGTGGTGCCCACCCTGTGGAACGTCCTCCTATCAGATGTCAAAGAGAACAATAACTACCAGACTTTTAGAAGACATTTGAAGACAGCCCTGTTTAGGGAAGCTTTTAATGTTTGGACTACTGTATTTTAATATTTTATTGGAAGCCACCCAGAGTGGCTGGGGAAGCCTAGCCAGATGGGTGGGTTATAAATAATAAATTAGTAGTAGTAGTAGTAGTAGTAGTAGTAGTAGTAGTAGTAGAATGTGTCCTTTTATTTAAAATGCATCTCTGGGTTATTTGTGGAGCACAGGAATTCGTTCATTATTTTTTTCCAAAATATAGTCCAGTCCCCCACAAGGTCTGAGGGACAGTGGACCGGCCCCCTGCTGAAAAAGTTTGCTGACCTCTGGTTTAGCAGTTGCCAGCTAATAAGCACAGCCAGATCCTGTGCCTTTATCAGCAGTGAAGCTGTCAGTAACATGGAGATTAGCAACACCTGCTAAATTTGCAGGTCACACTGCGCCCAACGACACAGAAGCAAGGACTAATAAAAAAAAGAAAGTTCTGCTTCATTACAATCTCTGGAATAAACAGAGAAGAACTGTGTAAACACCATACTTTTAAAGCACTCCTCCCCCAAGAATCATGAGAACCGTAGTTTTTTAAGGGTTCTGGGAATTGTAGCACTGTGAGTAAAGTGCAGTTCACAGGAACCTGGTGTGTGTGTGTGTGTGTGTGTGTGCATTAGATGTATTTTAAATGTATGGTGTGCATGCAGCCAAGGTCCTCTGCATTGTGTATACTGTGCACAATGTGGGCTATGAGGGAATGCAAGGAGGCATTCTCAATAGAGATTCCACCATAGTGGAATGTGCTTCCTCTACTAGTGCTATCATCCTTTCTTACTGGAAACCTGCCTTTCAGTGCTATATAATCAGCAGAAAGGACATTCCAACGTGAAGATGGAGTGAGTGGGGAAAACCTACAGCCTTCCTTACAGCGGTTAAAGGCACAGATATTGTGAGCAGCAGCAGCAACAACAACAAGAAGAAGCTGGATATCTGCTTGCCACACAGGAGCCCTTCCAGAAAAAAAGACAATTCCAATAACATATAAAAGAAATTGTAAGAAGGTCATTTCTCCCATTTCCTCCTCTCTCTTGCTGACATAGAAATCGAGAAAGCAAGTGAGTGAGCCCCACTTGTAGGCAGGGCCATAGCTAGAGGGTGGTGAGGTGGGCCCCCGCCAGGGGCCCCCGCGTTGGGGGAGGCGCAAAATCAGCTAAAAATATGTCCATAAATATAAATATTATTTCCTTATAAGAAATGGTTTTAAATAGAGGGTAAATTGAATGGGTGGAAGGGGGTTTGGGGAGAGGCAGAAAGAAGAGCTAATTTGTCTGTGGCTAGGTGGCGCAATCTGGGTGGTTCTGCCAGGGGCGCAAGATCACCTTGCTACGGCTCTGCTTGTAGGTCATTGCTGGAGAGCTGGTGTTCCTGCTTATTTTTCTTTCTGGACTGGGGATCTGCTTCCACAGCTCTCTCTAAGCTGAATCCACTTTTGTGGTTTCTGTCAAAGCGGTAAGAGCAGGATGGCCCACTCACCAGCTGAAGTCATTCTTTGGGCTCAGGAGAGTCTGGTAACTCCCTCCAGCTGAAAGCTTATCACACAAGAATGCCTTTTAGTCTGGAATGTATCACTTTGGAATATCACTAATTCACCGTAGAAAGAGAAAGTGGAAGAGGGCCATTTTCAAATCAAACACACTTTCCAATTAAAACAAAACTTTTCATTGGAATACCACAGAAAAATGTTAAAGCACCTAATTGAAACAACCTTTGAAGGTGAATTATTTGGCAACCATAATGTGTCAGACATCGATCTGGTGAATAATTTTACACACAAAAAAGACCTAGTTTCAAAGCTAGACTACTGTAACGTTGGGGTTGCTCTTGATGACTGTTTGAATTCAGAAACTGAAGCTGGTGTCGAACACTGATCTAATCTGTCCTTGTACAGGGCTACAGGGCACCACCCTGCAACTTTACAAACAAATGTCAAGGTACCAGTGTCAACCTGTACCACACACAATAGTAGCACAGCCAAGTCACAACCCAGAGATGCTGCATATACTTTTAAAAGTCCTGAAAAACTGAGCAACAATATAGGCATGGCTTCAGCTGTACCATTCCTCGCCTTTTCTCTCTCCTACTTCCCCACCTGCTGAAGCTGGCAGGGGACAAGGAAGAAACTGAGAGGGGATTGGGGTAGGAGAAGCCACAGGCAGCTCACTTCCACCTGTATTACCAGGTCATGCCCTAGCAACCAACCCTTTAAAGCTCAGCCCTGAAATATATAAAGCAGCAATAAAGATGAGACGATGTGCTCATCCACATTCTGCTTGACCTGTATCTTGATTGTATTTGTGTTCTGATTAATTCTCCCAGGTTTGAGAGCTTTTCTCGTTCTTCTGCGGCTGTGCCTTGCAAAAAACCTTATCTTACCCACTGAATCAGAAGATCAGAAAGCAAAAGCTCTCTCTGGATTTTCTGCTCATCTGTTAAATACAGTGGTACCTCAGGTTAAGTGCTTAATTCGTTCCGGAGGTCCGCTCTTAACCTGAAGCACCACTTTAGCTAATGGGGCCTCCTGCTGCTGCCGCTGCGCCGCCGGAGCACGATTTCTGTTCTCATCCTGAAGCAAAGTTCTTAACCTGAAGCATTATTTCTGGGTTAGCGGAGTCTGTAACCTGAAGCGTCTGTAACCCGAGGTATCACTGTATCTGATTCGCTGAGTAAGATCAGCTGTTCGCAAGGCACAGCCGCGGAAAAGTTCTCCGACTCAAGGGAATTCATCAGTACACAGTACAATCCAAAATATGGGTCAGGTGAAAGTGTGGATGAGCTCTATTTCTCATAGAATCATAGAACTGTAGAGCTGGCAGGATTAGCTAGTGCAACCCCCTGCAATGCAGGAATATACAACTGATCCATACGGGGATTGAATCCATGCCTTGGTATCATGAGCATCACAATCTGACAAACTGAGCCACCCACACCAAGTACAGTTCCCTATAATATGTTTCCAGATAAGCAGATGTGATCTTTGGGAAGGGTTGGACCCTGGCAATGCTATTTAAAAAACCAAACCACATCTAAAAGACCCCTTATTCTCCACTGTCCCTGCAACAAAACAAAACATCACCCTCCTGGATCAGCCGAGAGTGTCCCCTTGACTATCCTATTCATGCACCAACTCAAAATACCAGGACATGTAGGGACATATTTATGATTGCTCTCATAGCTGTGGAATTCCTGTCCTCTGGAGACTGAGAATTTTCACCGGCCCTTCAAGACTGCCTTGCTTGGCTGTTTTTCAATAGTTAGAACACAGCATGATGGAACCGTTTTCGTTTTAAATGATGCTACCTGCCCAAGCCTTAAATTTATTTTTTTAAAAAAACCTTTCCCAAAAGTTATAAATCTAAATAAATAAATAGTGTGGGAAATTCTGTTTATTAGTCCCCCCTGCCATGTGTCATACTCCATTACCAATGTCTTCTCAGGGGCCTATTCTCTAGAAGCTGTTGGCAGAGAGAAGGAGTCAGTGAAGGTTTTTTTTTTACTGCCTTGGCCAAATCCAAGAGCAACGCTCCAAGAGAATGGGTGCCAAATGGTGGGAATCAAGTGAAGTCACTGATGCTGACATCTTTATCCCCAATACAGCTATAGCTCTGGAGCTTAACCTTCCAATGGGCTGGATTAACTTTTCCATGCATGGCTGGTGATGACACAGTGAGTTATCTGGCAACAAGGCCCAGAAGAGCAGAAAACAGAATGCTAGGGTTCTGTAAAGAAAGGGGGGGATAGAATACCAATCAAGTTTCTCCATGCCTTTTTATATTAGCAGATTTCATCACAATTCCTGCAGCAAACTTGTTTAAAAGTACCTCAATCTCACCATCGTGGCAACATTACAAACAACCTCAAAACAAAAATACAAGTGGAGTTTAGTTGTACCATCAAGACCTTTATAAATGGCACACACTGTGCACACACAGTCCTGGCGAGTCTCCTAGGTTGACCTGTTCTAAGGGCAATCTAATAAAGAGCTAAACATAATTTGCTTATGGTTGTACAAATGGCTGTTTGGACAAGAGAAGGCTGACAGACCCGAAAGTTTGTCTGGAGGTTCCCTAATAGTCAGTGCTGAAATTGCTGGCACACCTTTTGTTAGGAAAACTACAGGTCAATGGCCCAAGAAGGCTAGGAGATATCTGGAGAAGATGATTCATCCCTGTTACTCTTACCAGCTGGTGGGATTGGGCGGCAAGCTGGTTGTGAGTGGAAAGCAATAGAAACAAATGCATAAGCTGGACCACCAACTTACCAAAATGATTTGGAACGTCCAAATGGGTATTATAGTGCCATCAATAGCATTGCTCAACCTGATGTGTCACCTATTATTTAGCAATGTTGGAAAACAACGTTGGTATGATATATCAGCTACATAAATTCACAGCAAACTAGAATATAACAAGCGGGGAGTACAAGACAACCAACACAGTTTGAAAAACAAACCTTTGAAGAAATAAAAACGCTTGATTTCTAATATATACAGAATGCTATTAAAGACAGACACAGGAAACAGTGATACTTTGGAAAATGTCTGGGTAAAGAGGGGAGAATGGGACCCATTGGTCCCAATTTTTACATGCCTAGGACTTTCCCACATTTGGGCAATATTTAGCTGTTAATCCATTCTCGTCCCTTGCATTTTACTTAGACTGGAACTGTTCACACCTGCTTGTATTTGAATTTGTATACAAGGAGCACCATCAGCCTTTCCCATTCATACCAGTCAGCATTCTCTTTTGTGTTTGTTCCTGCCTTCCAATTTGTTGATTTTATTTTAAGGCGTGTGTGTTTCAAAAAAATAGGTTTCCCCACCCAAGAAATATGCAAAAACACACAGTCAGGCAGCTGTAGATTTACTTGTGCAGGTTTTTGGGTATGCGCATATCTGAGGGCTTAAAGGGCAAAAATATATACGCCTACAGTCCTTCCTTTGGGAGCATGCTGGAAATAGTTACAAGCAGAGCCAGAAGAGAAAGGAAAGTAATGGTAAATTCTCACTACACACTTTTCAGATTGCTGCAAATGTAGAAATTTTCAATGTGGTTTGCTTGTACAGTTTTCTGATTTTGTGCAAATCTGATGGATCAAAAGAAATGTGTTTGTTTGTATGTTTGTGTGTATTTCAGGAGCACACTGGAAATAGTTATGAGCACTGGGGGGGGGGATTAAATCATTGAGAAAGCACAGTGGTACCTCGGGTTACAAACACTTCAGGTTACAGACTCCGCTAACCCAGAAATAGTACCTCGGGTTAAGAACTTGCTTCAGGATGAGAACAGAAATCGGGTGGCGGCACAGCTAAAATGGTACCTCAGGTTAAGAACAGTTTCAGGTTAAGAACGGACCTCCAGAACAAATTAAGTTCTTAACCCGAGGTACCACTGTAGTGGACACGGAAACGGGAGTAGCAAAAAGTGACAACGGAGCTACTCACCCAAAAACACTAGAATAAATAATCTGCAACCCTGAGAGGAACAGTTTGGAGCCTGATTTCCCCCCAACCTATCGAAGGATAAACTCTGGGTACTTACCCATCTGCGTAAGTAAACTCAGATATTACAAAACAGAATAAACATCCTTCCAAAGGAAATTAAACCTAGTAAGTAAGCCAGCACTGCGTCCCTGGAACTTCACACCACTGGTATAAATAGGGTGAATGTAGCAGTTGCTATACAGTACTGTGTTTGTTGCAGGAGACCTCTGACTGAACTGATGCATTATCCACAGAAAGTTTGCAAACTTTTCAGTCACTCAGGGAGTGATGCAGTCTGCAGCATAATGTTTGCAGTGATACTGGTGGGAGGCAGCTTCACCTTTTGCAGAATTCAGCTAAAAAACATCAAAACCCGTTTAGCAGGGGTTGCGATAGGTCTGGAGGAAATTTTGGAAAATTGGCGCAATGTCTGGGTTTTTGAAGCTCAACAACTCTTTAGTGTCCCGATTTTTTACTTCTTGAAATATGGCAACCCTAGTTTAACCAGAGGCCATGGCAGGACAAAACCATGATTATGGTTCTCCAGCCCTCCCACCAAATCTCTCTGTGAAGCTACTAGCTGCACGTGGCATTGGATTTTCTTTCTCTCAGATGCTGTGCCCAACCATCAGGCAGCAGTGCCGTTATCGAAGGTGGCCAGCGTTTCTTGCCTGACAAGCTAGATGTCTAACTGGCTGAGCCCCAGGAGGGGAAACAGAGACATAATTAAAAGCTTCCAGCCTGCAAGGTCAAAGGGAAAAACAAAAGGCTTCCCTTTCCCTAAAACACTCAAGGCTTCTCTGACCTTCCCCTCTCTCTGGGGGCAAGTTCTCCAGGCCACTGACTTCATGAAAGGCTCATTAATACTAGAGGATCCCCTTCCAAGCTCCCCGCTCTAGGGTTTCAAGACTCCTAATTAAAATAGAAGCCAAAAGCATGAGGTTCATGTCTGGCTTGTGAGATCTTGGATGGACACTGAGTGATGGTGTGTCAGCCTCCCAAGCAGGGAGCAATGCCCCAGTTGAGTCGTCCTTCCCAGAGGCTGTTTTCTCCACACCTAACGCCACCACCTTCCTCTCAAATTTCCTAATATTGCCTTTGTAATCCATCCTGCTCTCACAGCTGTACAGAGCAAGCGAAAACTGCCTCTGATCCTGCTGGCTGGCTGGCTGGCTGGCTGGCTGTTTCAAAAGAGACAGGAGACTGTGATTTGAAGAGAACTTAAAAGAGAGAAATGGTTGGGGATGAGGGGTGTGTGTGTGATTTCTTGTTAGCAGTTGGTTTTCCATTCCTGTTTAGGTTGTTGAATGCTTCAAATGCCTTTGTTCAGCAAGTAACCCCAGATCCACCCCAGATCTAGATTATAAAGTATGTCTCTTCCTGGTGCTGGTTATTCTTTCAGAAACATAAAAACGATCAGATTTGGCTATACTTTTATAATTTTTCCAGAGTGCATTAAATTTTCCATAGCTTTCAATATATTTAATTTAGGGGTTTAATGGCTTAAGGATGGCCAAAAAAAGGAATATGTTTTAAGTCAACCTGATGAGGTATTTTTCTCCAAGCTGGTTTTGTTCATGCTATAATTCAGTATGACTATCAAATGTAAATAGGAGTGGCACCCTCATTCTGACACACAGGTTATATATAGAAGGAGACATGACATTTTAGAGCCAAGTGCTATTCTCTAGGCCTATCTACAAGAACAAATGTAGACCAGGTTAACAACCATTTAAATGTAAAGAACTGGATTAAAAAATAAAAATAATTTCACCCCAGGTTAATTTCTTCTAACAAAAGATTATAAGCACTAAAATAAGAATTCCCAGCATTGCTTGTTGTGTTTGTTTGTTGCACTTATAGACCCCTCCCCATTTTTCTCTAAGGAGTTCAAGGAAGCAAACATAGTTCTCCCCCTCATTTAATCCCCCCAACAACCCGGTGAAGTAGGTTAGACTGAGTGAGGATTTGAACCCTTGTCTCTCAGGTACTGGTCTAACTATTGCACCACACTGCCTTCTGCAACCCGATGTCCTCCAGATGTTGTTTGCTAGCTAGGCTAGCTGGAACTGATGGGAATGTACATAGTCCTATTTGGGTTGGTTTTGTTACACACTGCCCCAAGTCAGAAGCTTGTCATAAGGTCAACCCATTCTCACTGCAGCAGGTATAGGGACTAGTAGAATGGGTAACAAGAGGCCTTTGGGTGCCCATCTGAGCACTGGAGCAAGCTGCCCGGGGGGGGGGGGGCGTCCACATTTTTCCTCCTAAGCTTTTCCACTCCATAGCTCAGCTGGGAGGTGCACGAGCTTTTCATCTGCATCTTGGCTAAGGTCGAGGAGAGGGGGAACTTTCTTGGCTGTCATCCTCCAAGCATAGAACAAATTGCAGCAGTCCAAGAAACGAGGCCATTGCTCCTAGGCTCCTTCCCTCGAGCCTATCAGTGCAAGCATATGCAGAATTCCTCTAAGCACAGCAGCTTCCCAACCAATACACTGAACTCCATCTAGGTGCTCAAAGGCAGGTCAGTGAAGAGAATGGAGCCCCATAAATCACACACTAACAGAGTTATCTCTGGATAGTGTTTCTTAGGCTTGAACTCCAGCTGGAAATGAATCACAGCGAGAGAGGAAAGGGCCTCTTCATTTAGAGCAACATTCACGCACTGCCAATGCTGCGCAGACAGTACCAGCCGGGCTCCAGAGACAAAATGCCTCCCTGCTCTCCCCACTTCCAGCCAGAATGTGACCCTCCTACCCATCCCACTTCGGCTCTGCCCACTATTACTCAACCCCATCAAACCTGTACAGCTAAGACTCACTTTGAACATGATTCCAGCCATGTGTTAAAAGCTTGCCCCTGCAGCAGCATCCCACACACCTGTGCCACATTTAGTCTGACCTGCAACTGTGCAAGGATTCCGGGCTCAGCAAGGTACGGCCTTGAGCTGGCATGCTCAAATTGCACCTGCAAGAACCAGCGACCCAATTTAGATGTGATGCTAGGTACTTGATTCTGTACTCTAAGGGTGAGGAAACTTTTTGCAGTCCAAGGGCCGAATTCCCCCATGTTGAAGTTTTGGTGCAGCAGCGTGCAATATATGGGATCTGGCAGTCGTAAAGTAAGCGCAGTTGCATGGCAAGGCCCCAAACCCTTCTCTTTGTTGGAATAAAGAGACTTGACACCAGTATTTTAGGTTAATGGGCTAAAAAAGGCCAGAACTTTATTGGTTACAGAATGTAAGTGGTATTGGCTTAGGTCAGGGGTCAGCAAACATTTTCAGCAGGGGGCCGGTCCACTGTCCCTCAGACCTTGTGGGGGGCCGGACTATATTTTTTTGGGGGGGAATGAACGAATTCCTATGCCCCACAAATAACCCAGAGATGCATTTTAAATAAAAGGACACATTCTGCTCATGTAAAAACATGCTAATTCCCGGACTGTCCACGGGCCGGATTTAGAAATCAATTGGGCCGGATCTGGCCCCCGGGCCTTAGTTTGCCTACCCATTGGCTTAGGCATTGGAACTGAACTGACTATATCTGACTCCTGCCTGCCTGCAGGAAGACTCAGAAGGGTTAACCACCAGTAGGGGGAGCCCTGTTGATGCACATCAACTAGGAACTCCCCCCAGGGTCACCAATAGGGGCCGTGCCAGGGCCCTAGTCCCCGCCTGGGCTTTGGATGGTGCCACACCCTCCAGATTCCTTTAATGGAATATCCTTGAAATAGCGGGAACCAGAAAAAGGGGTGAGTTCACACCCCACAGGCTGCTTAAATAGAGCACACCATGCCCCCTGGCCAACTGGATTGGTCGGCTTGGGGCGTGACACGGAGGGGACTCCCTATGACGCGGGGGCTAGCCACACCCCCGCGCATGGGGTGGGCTCGTGTCCAGCCCACAACTCCATTAGTCCGGAGAAGGGAAATGGCTTTACAATCAATGTCATTAGTCAGCATTAGTGATATTAGAGGTATACAAGATCTGCCCAAGAAAGCAAAGTGTTATCTCTTATTCTCTCTGCTCCTTCCCATACCCTCCAACATTTCTCCAATGAACATAGGGCCATCCTAAGGAAAAGTGGGACATTCCAGGGTCAAACCAGAAACTGGGATGGCTTCTCTAAATCAGGGACACCCCTGGAAAATAGGGACACATGGAGGGTCTGCCTTCATACACAGGACCCACAACAGAACATGACAGTTGGTGCAATCTGGCCAGGCAAAGTCAGAAGTTTCTACACACAAACACACCTCTCTCCCTCTTCAGGCAAGCAAGAGCCCCGGCAAACTTCTTATACCCTGTCAGCACACAGAAAGGAGTGGCCCACCACACTTTTTTTCCAGGTAAACCCTTTGGAATCAAAGTGCTGTCATCAGAACCACAACCATTCTTAGCTTGGCAGAATTCTCTATTTTGTGCCGCCCTTAACAGGCACAAGAACTTGATCAAGTTCTGAAACTAACAACTTTAATGAGCAGGACAAGGATAGCTGTAGACCAGGGTTGCCCGCTGTGGTGCCCATGGGCACCAGTGTGCCTGCCCAGTACCTTGAATGGCACCCGTGAATGCTCCCATTAAATAATTTATCAAAAATTCACGATGTGTGAGACTGTTTGCTGCTCCTACTCACATCTTGTTTGCACTGGCTTGGCTACTACAATGAACATGCACTATTAAACATGCTCACATTTCATTGGATGTCAGGACTGGACACACACCAAACTTTTCATCCTGAACAAAGGAGAGGTGCAAAGAGCTTTTCTCTGAGAGTGAGAGCAATGATGGCTGGCGCAGGTGCCTTTTCCCCATTGATGGGATGGGGCTGATAGGGAGCTTAATGGTGGGGGGGGGTATGCCCACTGGCGTATGAAGGGGGGCGGGGAAGCACACCACTCCGGGCACCATTTGGGGAAAGGGTGCCATCGCAGCCACACCCACCCACACCCAGAGACACATGCCACACGCAGCGCAACCCCGGATGCGCACCATTCCCCCCTGTTCTCTGCTCCAGGGCTGCAGCATGTTGCTCTGCCACTGGGTATGCCTTCACCATTTTATAGCCCCATCTCTTTTTTACTGTTTTAGATATGGTAGCCATTTTTTGTTATGCCACACCCACACAGCAGCCATTTTGAGTTATATGCCCCCATGACAGCCATTTTGTAGCAGGCACCTACAAAACTTTCTCAAAATTCAAAATAGGGCCCCAAAGATTGACAACCTCCCCTCTAGACAGTAAATTATAGTGAGGAGTGTTATGAGGTTGTTTAACACCCTTCACATTGCCCGTTTGGGGGGAGGAGTTCTCCACAGCTAAGATTACGGTACCTTTCATGAGTCATAACTCCTTATTTCTCAGGTATTACAGCGAAAACAGCACTGAAGGAGTTAATGTTGCGGGGGGTTTTTTTGCTTTATTTTATTGGTTATCATAGCAAAAGAAATTTCACTAGCTATGGTCCCCTTTGTATGTAATAATGAAATTGGGAACAAACAAGATAATTGTAACAAGATTACATTTTTCCTGATCTAATTTGCATCCATAAACGTTTCAAGGTTGAATCAATTTAAACTTTCTGTTCCTTGCCTTTCTAGCATATGTGAGGTTTGGGCTTTTTCTTCTTCATAAATATGGGTAATTTAAGAGCCAAGATTTTAAAAGCTAAAAGTAGAGACAGATTTGATATTTCAGACCTGCTGCAATCCTTGAGAATGAGTTTCGTTGAACTCCGTAGCCTTCACTTTTGAGTAAGCATGCATAGGATCAGGTGGGTCAATTTTCTTGGGAGAAATTTGAACCCTCAAGTTCAAATAAAGCCAAGATACTGTACTTTAAAACAAAAAGAAAACAGTGGTACATGTGTTGCATTTGATCCCATGCTGGTAATTGCCAAAAGGTTTCTGAGCACAGTGCCACTGAAATGGTGTGTTAAAGAAATTCTAACACATGCAGCTACAGTTTATGGATGACTCATACTTTACGGGGTTGAGGAGAGGTTGTGAAGTTCTAGACAAAAGCAAACAGGTTGTCAAACATTCAGTTCAACAGACTGATGCAATGTTAATACAATCCCTCTTTGTATTTTAACATAGAATGGACATTCCCCCACTCTTTAAATTCCAAAATTGTTTGGGTTTTTTTATAAATAAATAAAAACAGTTAGTCTGGTGTTTTATAAAATGTGTTTACAATTTTGCAAAACCATTTTTTAAAATTCTCCCGGAAATGTCACTTTATAAATTTTAATCAAAACCATATAACCAATGTGAGATTTTAAACAGAGCATCTATATCAGGGGGAAGATGTTTGCAAAGGCTCAATATTCTATCACCCAATGACCTATACAATTTTGTCAACTGGTTGTGAGGAAAAAGCCACACTGTAAATGCTGAGGGCATTCTCTTTCTTCCTGTTGCTTCACATGCTCCAAACCGAACTGTAGTGAAAATCAAGGCATAAGATTACAGTATGGGGAATGAGGCTTTATGAGATTCAATGGACTTGTATCCAACGTAACGCTAAGTGAATGTTCCATCAGTGCAAGAATTTCTGCTTCTCTATATCTCCTCCCTCTGTCCATCCTAAATTTGCTTTATACCCTCAAACCTCTGGAGCAGATTTGGGGAGGACACAGGACACACAGTGGGAGAGTCCCGTTGCACAAGCGGAAATCCTTGCACTGACAGAATGCAGTAGTTGAATACTGACCACAGCCTTTATTATCCCCAAAGACATAGGACTCAGCTATACAGCTGCAAATAAAATGTTTTAAGTGTGTTTTGAGTGCAATATACACTAGATAGTGATGGTGAGCCTTATGGAAAATTCAATGTATTTTAAAAAAACGCTTTAAAAAACATTTTCAGAACGTTTTTTATATGTATGTAGATTCTACCATAGTATATGACATGCTACTGTATGTGTGTGTGCACACACAAATATATATAAACAATAAAATATAATATAAATAATAAACAAATAATACTTTGTTTCCATCTTGTTCCTCTTACATATTAAATATGATTATTTTGAAAAATTAAACTGTTATTTCAGGACCTGCCTTTTTGGTACTTGTTCCATTTCCCAAATCTTAAAATAAGAGGGGGAAGCAGTCTTTATTCTGCTCCCCCAAAAGGGCAAATTGTCACTGAAATCCAGAAGTCTTTGCAAAAAAACAAAACAAAAACAAAACATTCTATTCCAAAAATGAGGGTGAATTAGTAACCCTGAAATTCTTAATCAGAAAATTCAAGTTTGAGGTAGTTGGGCTGGAGGTGTTCAAAGAAGGGAAACAGTTGCCCCTGACTTTTTCTGGGGCTTTTAAAGGAGCCTGCATTCCATTAAGAGAGCCATGGAACTAGAAAATCAAAAATCTTTCAGAGATTTACTGATACCTTAGGAATGGAGTTGTATGCTTGGCTAATAGCCATGAATGAAGCTATCCTCTACATATTTATTCAATAATTTGGAGATCTTGGTTAACCTAACAGGCATCACATAACTCTTTGAAGTTTCTCAGATCTGTTGGATGATGTATGAAAAAGCACTTCCCCAGTTGCAAACCTGTTTCCCGTTAATTTCATTACATGTCCCTTACCTCGTTTATAACAAGGACACGTGATTGATCCTTATTCATTTCGTCCACAACACTCCTGGCATCATCTTTCTCCATCAAACTATCCTGCAGGCAGCAATACCTAAAATATCTCTGTAAATCTGCAGGGAGAAAATGGACCAGATTCCTAACCAACACTGGTATAACCTTTGACGGAGAAACTTAGCCCAGGGCTCATTGTCTGGGGCGCCAAAAGGGAAACTCCAAACATAGGCAGCTTGAGTGAAGCTTTTGGGCATATATTGAGTATACATGCACACAGGCAGTCCTATTGAAAACCTAGCTGGGTCTGCAAAGTCCTCTGGGTTAGTAGAATTCTTATACGTGTCCTTTTGGGCATACATGCGATGGCTTCCAGCCTATAAAAGGGATACAGAAAAAGGTTCCATATTGATTACATCAGAGCTTTCCAAACTCTGTGTTGCGACACGTTAGTGTGTCAGCTGCAGGGTGTAGGTGTGTCACAAGAAAGCTCCCTGAGCTCCTCCTGGGGCTGAAAAGGGGTCAGTTTAACTTCTGTTTGGCTAGTAAAACTGAATTACTGTGCCGCAAAATGATGCATGTCTTAAGAGTGTGTCACCAACATGAAAAGTGTGGAACGCTGTGCATTACATCATACCCCTTCAACTGGCCCAATTAAATCAGGGCATCGGGGGGGGCTGTGCTCTCTGCCTCACTCTGTCTAATGGTAGGACAGCCCAACTAGTGACATCATAAACAAGTAGGAAAAGGCACTTTCTGGTATGCTAAGATGACTGGCTTCTAAGTCTGCTGTTGCCTATGCTCTCTGCAGAACAGACACCAAGTACAGCACAATCCTATGGGTGTTAGTTTGGACAGACAGCCATGCTCACTCTGTTAGGACTGGACCTACTGCCATTTTGACTTTTCCTCTTGCAGAACTGTCTCCTCATCTGGACGCTATAAGTTCAATTATCAAGCTTTAAGGCTGCACACCTATTTTGTCTTCGTTCCCCTTCACTCCCCATTCCCTTTTCATTTTACATTATGCATGTTCAATTGCATGCCAGCAGGCGGGATTATCTGTACAGTACTTACAAAAAATTAGGTGTTTTATGAATGAAGAATAAAAATCCCATTGATGCCAATGAAGCCTGCTCCCAAAGTAAGCATGCATAGGGTTGAAGCCTAAATGTTGCACAGGGCTAAATTTATCCCATGCAATGACCCTGACTGGGATGTCATGTTGGGATGCAGGAAGAGTGTGAATGAAGACATTACCCCTCCTAATGAGAACATTTCTGATGATTAAATAAGAGGGAGATCTCTAGCTTCAGAAAACTAATATTTTGATTAATGGGTCTGGAAGCAATTGGATTTGCTGGTAACCTAAGAGAAAACATGTGTTCTGATTTATGTGGGGATAGCATGGGGGAAACAGACAAGAGGCTAGGAAGGAGGATTCCTAGGTGGTTGCCTAACTCTAGTTTGTAATTCAACAAGATCCACTCCTTAGCAACACAAAACCTGGAGCATCTCCTAATTGCAAGTTAAGAAGCTCAAACCTGTTGCAGCCAGTCCCTCTATAATATTGTGCAAGATGGTGACACATCCCATCTACCTTCTTTTACAAAGACAGTCCTTTTCTCATCCTAGTTGTCTATAGCATCCTCTACAAGATATTGTTTTCTTCTCCATTTGAGAGTAAGAAGAGGGTTCAAAGGTTATCATAGTAATAGCAAGTACTGCCTGGAAATTCTAATGTTACCTGGATTTTTATTTTATACTGAAGTACTGCCTGACATGCTCTGGTCCATGGGGTCACGAAGAGTCGGACACGACTAAAAAACTAAACAACTACTACTTACTCTGGTCTGTAGTCTAAGAATTTGCTTTTAAAGCCAGACACTGAAAGGATAAGAAATCTTTTGGGGAAACACATCTCTTCTCTGCCACCCACATAACCCCCATGCCTGGGGGGAGGGAATAGTGTCACGTGTCAACCCAGTGCTGTGCCAGACATGGATGAAGCTGGCACATACCATACTTGGATTATTTGAGGCAGCAGTTCCTCTCCAAGAAAAAGATCCTAATTTTGCCTACCCCAGGGGTTGTCAATATGGTGCATCCCATAAGTTGTTGGACTCCAACTGCTATCATCCCTGACGGTTAGCTATGCTGGTTCAGGTCAATGGAAGTTGGAGTTCAACAATATCTGAAAAGCACCACATTGGCTAGCCCCAGCCTAGACCCTACAATTCAGAACGTCCTCCGTGTCAGCTTTGTCTGTAGGACAAACAACACATTAATTTAAAATAAAATGGGTTATTACAAATGAAAATCCTTGGTTTAGTTAATTTCATGGGGTTGTTTTCAATAAGCAAAAATCCGTTTTCGGGGCAAATCTGAAAAGTTATTGGCAACAGCTGATAACACTTTTCCAATTATCGAATGCTTTTGGAAGAGAGTAGGCCATCTCAGAAAAGTGCAAGTGAGATGCCCCTTGACTGTCTAGTGCACTAGAAGGTGCTTTGGCACTTCTTATGACCTTGGGCATGGGGCAAGGGTAAAAGAACCAGATGTGCCTAGTGCATCAGGAACAACTGCAGTTCATAATCTCCCTGCAGCAGCAGAAAGTCCCAAATCTGATGAGACTTTGAAGTGGGGTTCTTAGGAAGGCCCTTTGGTCTTTCCCCTGGTTTGTATCCCTTTGAGCTGGGATCACAGGAGCATACCAAAAGATAAGCACACAGGAGGAAACCATCAAGCGCAGCAGGTCTTGCTTTTGGAGATATGGTTCCCCTCAAGGTATTTATGAAGAGTGCGATAAGACCCTATAAGTGCAGCGGGGGCAGAAGACTACAGTAGGGTGTAAAATGTCTGGACATGACCCAGAGCCAGGCCTTCTGAGTGCTGCTATAGATAAGCAAAGCATGACTATCTCAACCTATAGCCTGAAACGATTCATTTTTTAGACTTGAGATTGGGCAACAGTTTACTTGGCAACAGACCGATCCCAAGGGGACAAGTGGATTAGGCCTGGAGGAATAATCAGTACAGGTCACCCCACACCAGCAAGGAAATAACAACAACAACAATTTAATTTCCTACTTCTTAAATCATGGGTAGCCAAAGTGGTTCCCTCCAGATGTTTTGGGATACAACTCCCAATGTCTCTGTTGGCCATGCTGAGGGGAACTGATGAGGTTATCATACAAAACATCTGGAGGGCACCTCTTAAGTTCTTATTTAAGGCAAGATTACTCACTTTGTAGTAATAGATAACAATAGGCAAAGGGAAATAAAGCAACTAAAAGAATCAGCTATCATGTAGAATCTTAGCTCTAACCCATAATAACAGGAGACAGAATTTATCGTTTGTTATACTACAGCTCCACTTTGGCTACCTGTCTTAGATCTCAGAAAGACAGTTACTGCAGCACAGCAGTACTAGCTAGAAGCCATTCTAGCAACAAAAAACCCCCACAGCAAACATTACATGAATAGTACAAGTTGGGCTCTACCATTAGGCAGAGGGAGGCAGCTGCCTTAGGCAGCTGATTTGCAGTGTCAGGAAAATGCAGCAAACTGCTAGTTACTTAATTAATTATGATTGCTTTTTTTACAGCCCACAGTCAAGATGCTTATGGAATTTTCTGCCTCAGGTGCCAAAATAGCTTTGGTCCAAAGCTCCTTTGACTTGGGAAGGAGCACCATTTGATGTTCTGCCTCAGGCAGCAAAATATCATGAAAGGCAAAGAGAAGATGAGCTGGTGATTTGTACTTCCTCTTTATGCTTCTAATGTAACATCTGAGTTACATTCATACATTTATGTAGTTTGTATTATGAGGAGTTATATTGGGTTGTACTCAACAGTACCACTAAATGGCACTTTGCTGAGGTCAGGCTCGGGGGAAGGAGAGAGGAGAAAGGCCCATAGTGCAAAATAAAGTCACTCCACTTACACTTTTTTTTTTTAGTTGAAGAAAGTGAGACACCAATTAAAGCCAGGAGAGTCTTGGCCTGCCTTCTGCTTTTGTGCATACAGAGTACAAAGTGCTAACTGATCATGACCACATTACCAGGCATGAAGATAAGTAACTATATATGTTGTGAGTCTATATGCAGCATGAAACAAACCAGACTTTCACATTTCTTTGTTTTAGAAGCTGAACTTCAAATGTGCAGGCCTTATCCTTTTCCTGTGCAAAACTCATGCACCAGCCACCCATACTTCCCCAAGACTCTTGTCCCCAGCACCTAAGGATGGGCATCGTGTATGCTCCATCACCTACCCTGGGACTTATTCCCAGAGACCCTACAGAGTGGCAATGCATCTTGGGAAATGACTTCATTAAGTCCTTCTGGGGATAACTGTAGCCAACTCATTGCCGGCTAATTAAACACACATTATAGTCAGATAAAAGGCTGCTGGAGTTTGCAAGGAGTCATGCCAGCTTCACTCTCACTTCCTCAATTAAGCAGAAATGCAAATCCAAGGGAGCTGTAATTGGAGTCAGATGCTTTCATTAAGCAGCACACATTGGCTCTATTGTCTGAGCGCATATCTCCTCTGCGGGAGCACCATGGTCCCTACTGTTAGATTTAATGGGATGCGCTCTGCAGGGGCAAGGAGTCAGTCAAACAGCAGAGATGCTATTTGTTACAGTCCAGACCAAAGATGCTGTCACCCAGGACCCTAAAGATGGATGCCCCTGTGCCAGGGCCACGCTGTGCAAAAGTATGGTGGCAACGGAAGGGTTGTTGTCACTCCCTAGTGATGCTTGACTGATGCTTTGGCATAGAAGTGGTCCGTTCATCCTCATGGCTTTTAGAGGCAGTGAAAACTCTGCACTCTCCTTATGGCCTAGGGTAGAAGAACAATAGTGTTGTATAACCGGCTGCCAAATAAAGTGTTGTGGAATTCTAAACTCTGACCAGCTTCTGTGCAACCAAATCCAGCCAAAGGTAGCCATGTACCATGTTGTTGGGAGACCACGCACAGTGATGGTTAGGTTCCACCATTATCATCTTCCTTATGCTGCTGCTTGGCTGTTCTCAATAAGGTTCTCTTCAGCAGTGTCTACATGATTCTATTTCGGGTAGGTCTTTGAGGTGCACATTGCAAAGAGCACAATGCCTGCATATTCACTAAGCACTGTGAACAAGGTTCCACTTAATGCATTGTAAGAAAGTACAACTGTTATCTCTCAGGGTGCAAAATGAAATTTTAAACTCCGACTAGTCTCGCTCACTTAAAAAATGTCCTAATATCCACCAAGAACCTGAGCCTCAAGTTCATACCTATAGCCCTAGACAGCATCTACGAGTCCTACAGGACTGAATATGAAAAATCTCACCACCTTAAAATGGCAAAGGAATTATGAGCTTATACATACCAGCCACATCTATTGACAGAGCAAGTTACTTGAGGCAGATAAAGGGCAGCTTTGCGCCTGCACGGATGTCTCTTGTTATGTCGTGACTTGTGACTTGCAACTGAACATGTGACCTGCCTCAGCTGAGAAGTGTTGGGCATGGATTCAGGTCACCCAAGTGATACGAAAGCTCTGTCTGTGGCGTTTTAAAGTGTGATGTCTGTTTCACAAATCCAAGTCTTCACTTCTTGTGGGAGGAATAAAGTGGGTGATATATATGTGTGTGTAAACTCTCAGGATATGCAAACCCTCAGGATATATATGTAAACTCTTGGGGTCCTCATGTGTTAATAAATCTGTCATCACTGCACAAACTATTAAGAAAAGAGTGAGATGGGCAAGAGCAAGTTACACAGCAAGGAAGGTCACATCCTGAAGACACTACAGATTGGCCAAGCCAGCAGATGACAGAGCAGGGGCAGCAGTTGCTGATCATAACTGAAAGGCACCAGAAAAGTTGTGTAGATTAGAAAGGAGGGAGAGAGGGAATTGCAGTTTTAAGTCTGTACTGTGTTGGCAGAATAGTGTGGCAAGCAGTCACACCTCAGCACTGAACTGAGGGAGAAAGGGAGGTCACAGCTATGAAAGCAAAGCTTTGTTTGTCAAGGGGGTGCCTCGTTTCCTCTCACTGTCTGAAGGCACAAGCAGAGAAAGGGTCAGTTTCTGGTTGCAATGAGAGAGCTTCAGCTCCTTCAAGGAGGGAAGGTGATTGACCATGTGCAGAGGCTCCCGCCCTTTCCATTAACATTCCTCACCCACCAACGAAGCCTAAAATTGCCACTCAGTGATCCAGAGACAGCCCACACCCCCCACACCCCAATATAAGCAATACTACCAATGGCCTTATTGTTCCAGGCACGTTGAGCTTGCTCAAAATGCCTTTGTCGCCACACACGCCTCAGGTCAGATCTCCCTCACCCACATCCACTTGCTCCCCATTCAGTGGCTTCCTCGGAGAAAGGAGAGGAAAGTGGGAAGCAGATGCCAGGGCAGAATTTTCTGCTCCACTAAGAACCAGTGACCAAGGTTCGAGCTGAGGCTTTTAAAGGGAAAGGGGTTTTGGAGTTAGGCATCAGTGAGAGAGGACTGGTGTAGTTCAGTGATAGGAATGTCACTGAATCAAAAGCTGAAGTTTGCCAGGGAATAATAAAAACCCACTATTCACAAGTCAGGCTTTGTTATTATACAGGGAGCTAAATTATTTTTGTTTGTTTCTGACTGGAATCTAGCCTAGGACGGTTGCAGCCAGATTAACTCTACATAGCTGGTGGTTCAAAAGTGTCATGTGCGCCCGAGATAACCTTCACTTCCTCACCTCTCCCCAGCACCCCTGGCTCTTGACCTTTCCCCCAGTATTTAAGGATGAAGGAACTGAATGCTACTGAGCATTCCTCCAGAATAAAGTTGGGATATTTGTATGGAGATCAGGAAACTTGCTCCTCAGATACCACTGCTCAGTCTCTTTCTGAGTAGCTGTAGAATTTCATTCCACAGATCTGTCAGCAAAAAGTCTAGTCCTGAGGGAAGGTACTATCTTCTCTTTCATGCCAAGCCATTGGTTTTTAACTCTTAATCCATCAAGCTGTCTTACTAGATGTCCACTATAGCAGCCCACCTAGAGGCAGTTTACCTCAGAATACCAGATGATGCAGAAGGCCATTGTGATAAGGCCTTACTTGTGAACTCCCAGAAGCTGTTGACTATCAAAAGCAGAATGCTGGACAAGATGCATTTCAGTCTGGTCCATTCTTAAGTTCAATAAAAGCTAGCTTCCCTCTTGGAATCGAAAGCTGTCATTTTCAGTCATTCTTCCACAGTGTCCCAGGAATAGTCAACTCTTCTCCCAAGTACTCTTTATGTAACCTCTATGGCAATGCCTTATATTTCTTGGAAGTTCAAGACATGGGAGTTGTAGGCCTGCGGTACTTCAGATAGATGCTTCATTCTGTGCCAAGAAGCAAAGGTCAACACAAAGACTCTCCTTAGCATCAAAGGCCTTGTTCCATTCTCTCTGATCCCATTAAGCTCTGGGTTTTACTGAAACGAAGACTAGTTGGTGTTTTGCTTGGAACGGGCCTGACTAACATGGCAACTTACCGTAACATAGTATTTACAAAGCTCTTTAGGTAGGGGACGCTGACACAAAAGGTCTTTGTTTCTTCATTAGAACATCATGCTTTAAAGAGTAGTGAATGTTATGGTCACAAAGTGGATAATCTACCATCCCCACTTGAAGCAAGCTATGGGGACTATCACTACGTTAGGTTTCACACTTAACACTGTCTGTTTGACCCCATTTTTTTTTAAGCTGCTCTTTCATCTACTCTATCTTTGGAAATTCCTTTCCCATTTGTTTTCACCGCAAGTTTTGCACTGATAGATTTGCAGGCAACTTTAAGGTCAGCTATGCCGTAGTCTGGATCTTAACATGCAACAGAATGAGGTGCTAAAATCCTGAAGTGGTAGAGTGGACTGTACCACTTCAGACTGCAAGGAGGGGAATTAGTTTTTGAATGCTCTCTTGTGTACAGAAATTCAGTGCAAGTAGAAAACTAGCACAGTAATGAATAAAGCTTTAGCTCAACCTACTTCCTGCTGAGCTAATTTTCTACTTGAAGATATTCCCACCCCTTCATATGTAGGAGATCATCTACTGCATATCTCCCACTTGCAGGCTGAAGTGGTACAATCCATTGTGCAACCTCATGTGTTGATTCAGACTGAGTCCCTACTACTAAAGATCAACTGGAGATGTCAAAGAACTGAACTTGGAATCTCTCCATGTAAAGCATGGGAGATTCTAATAGGCTATAATCTCTGTACAGTACTGCCAGAACATCCACTTACCTGCTCTCATCAGTCAGTCAGTCTCCTCATTCAAATCCAGCAGCCAGATCAGTCAGAACTCAGGTGGTGGAAAGGAGCAGCAATGTACTGCAGTGGGACATGGAGCAAGTAGGAAGGCAAGCAGGCCAGCCCACCTATGAGGCCAAGTAAGGCAACTGCCTCAGGCGGCAGGATCCACAGGGGCAGCACATCCCAATGTAGATCTTTATTCCCCAGTCCTTGTTTCTGATGTAGATCTTCACTCAACCCATATTCACTTGCAGGGAGGAGGGGCACACCATTTGGTGGTTCACCTCAGGTGCCAAAATGTCTTGGGCCGGCCCTGGCCTCTTGAACCAGCTAGATGGTACTGTTGGAGAGCAGTACAGTGGTACCTCGGGTTACATATGCTTCAGGTTACATACGCTTCAGGTTACAGACTCCGCTAACCCAGAAATATTTCCTCAGGTTAAGAACTTTGCTTCAGTATGAGAACAGAAATTGTGCTCCGGCGGCGCGGCAGCAGCGGGAGGCCCCATTAGCTAAAGTGGTGCTTCAGGTTAAGAACAGTTTCAGGTTAAGTACAGCCCTCCACAACGAATTAAGTACTTAACTTGAGGTACCACTGTAACTGGGATGTTAACGCCTTGGACAGAGGCTGCTTAAATTTCTTACATCTTTGTGAATTGTGTGCACCTTTTCCACATTAGGCATCATCGTTTACAAACGGCACAATAGCTTATCTTCCATGTACAGAGAGCAAACTCATTCAGTTCACAGAGATGAGCTACAGTTGCTTAACTACACACAACCATTATCTACACGGTTAATCTAGTTGCCACCTTCACAGCATGGAATCCCTCACGGTTAGTTTTAGCTGGGAGAGGTTAGCTTCCCAGTTGGTAAATTGTTATTCTTGGTGAATGCCCTTTTCACTGCTTAACAACTCTTTCTCAATGCTAGGCCTAGCTAATCACCAGTGCTCTAAGCCAGAGGTTTATTTGGCTAGTAATTCCAGAGGCAGGGCCCTGTGGCTTTGGTGGTAAAGTCATCTGGCAGCCAGCTGGTTCCTACCCCCAACTTTCTTCAGGTTTCTCTTCCCTGCTGAATCAATGAAATATTTCAAAATGTTTCCTGCTCCCAATCATCAGCCTTATACTCAACTGTGATCCAAAAACAAGCTAATATGCAAAATATATACCAAAGAGATGGCTAAGGCACACTAGAAGCTCTTGCATTCAGAATTATTGCCCAGAGGCCTTATTTCAATAGGCTGAAGGAATAAGGTCTGAACTGGTCAATCGGTGAGGCTTATATTCACTACAGGGAAGCTTAAACAGAGCAGTCTGTGGTTAAGTACGGTGAAGGAGCAGGGATGAGTCGTAACACTATAATGAGGCAAGAGAGCACAGAACAGCAGTATAAACAAACAAATCCTCATATGCAACAATGAGGCATTTAGTATTAAATGTAATGTGAGATTACCTTCCATTTTCACATACACTTCTGGAAGCGAGGTGGGGATGAAAAAGGGCTCAGCAATCACCGCTGGGTAGACCAGATGAAAAGGGTCCTTGTACTTTTAATCACTGCATAGAAGAGGGAATTTTATCAGGCAAGGTGTGGGGGTAGAAACACTGCACCAGCTGAAATTTCCACTTTTACAAACTATTAAAGGTGTAAGGGCCTGACTTCCTCAGCATCCATGCAGTCACCATAAATTACATGGAATGAATGTACTTGCTGCAATTCAAAAAGTTGTTTATTATTGTGGTGTTGGTCACCAAGTGAAACAGGAGAAGCTAGAGGCATTGTAGTTAATGTTGTATTTTCAAAAACTTCTCGTTTCTCATGGCTAAAAAACCTCACTAATTTCAGGGCAAATGGGATCACGTTTGCTCCAAACCCACAGGGCTTGAATACTGCCCTGTTCCCACATTTGCGTGTTTCTCTGGGCTCCTTAGGAGTCAGCTAGCCAGTCATGCTTGGAGAAGAGCCAACAACTAATTGAGAAGCAGGATAGGTGGGAAGAAACAGGTTAAGTAGATTACCATTGAAGCTTGTAAGCCACCACTCTATGCATGCCATGCAGCTATTTTCAGATGGCCACACCCCCCTCTCACTTACCTGACATGATCTGACTAATCAGGTTCAGGAGAGGTAACGCTGCATCTGCCAAGGAACCACTGGGACTGCACAGGTGCATCGACTGTTCCTTTGGCAACGAGGCTTCATTTGGTGCTGCTTAAATGAAGGCTCCCAAGGAGGCTCCCAAGCCAAGTTCACTAGTGGAGTCAATCCCTCTTGAAAGCAGAGCTTGTATTTGGTGCTAAATCAATCAATCAATCAATCAATCAATCAATAAATGCAAGCCCAACGTTCAGCAGGAATCTTTGAAGACACAGCTTGGATTCAAACCAGGGTTGCAGAGGAGGTATCACCTGACCTCGTATGACACCAGGTGATAGACAGGTAGGCAGCCTCACTCACATGTCAAAAGTGGGCTGTAGAGACTGAGTTGGATTCAGTCTCCACTCCCATGCTTGCTTCCATACGTACATCTGGTACCCTCCTCCTGCCATGCCTGGAACTAATATGTATAACAAATACAAATGAACATCTTTAATCTGAGAAAGACAAAATGGTGGTGTTTTAAGTTGGTAAACTGACTTGCTTTTAACTAATAATATGCAATATGATCCTATGCTTGTTTGCACAGAAGTCAGTCCCAAGGTGTTGGTGCAGCTTATTCCTTAGTAAATATGGTTATATCCTTTTTTATCCAGTTCCCAGTAACTCCGAACACAGGTGCCATTTTTAAACTGCTGGATGAAAATAATTTCCTTTGTCAGTAATACGGATAAATAATTTCTTTTTGTGAAAGCAACTTCAGCACATTGCCTGGATTAAGAAATGTTAATAGATGCTTCATAATGCAATAAAGCCCTCTATTCACTGGATACCACTATGTCACAAAATATAAATCTATTAATCAAATTAATGGTTGCTTTTGGCCCTGAGAATTGCACCACTGGCTCAACTTCAAATTATAGCATTCTTCTATATTAATATTCCATAACAGATTTGCCAATGTGAAAAGAGGAAGCTGAAACACTAAACTTTTCAGCTAGGATAGGCTTCTTTTGAGACAGGACTAATCCAGAATCCTCATCTCCAGTGCTATTTTTCTAGGAAAAGAGGTGCCAGAACTCACCATGAATGCCTTCTTCTCTTGGAATGGCAATGGCACCCACCTGAGAGGTGCCTGAATTGAGTTCCGGCAAATTCCCCCTGGAAATCTCTCATTTTGCCTCCTAAGACCCAGCAATAATCAGGCAATGGGATTAGTTATTGGCCAACTGCATCTTTGGCATAGGAAGAAACAGATTGGCGATAGACCCTGTGCCATCTCCTTAAGGGGTTAAGATCTTGACTTCAAGAAACTGAACTGAACTATTGAGACCTGCCCCACTGCTAATCCATCTCACCCCATTGTGCCTGTCATCGCAATTGCTCACTCATCATTTTCTATCAGGTTGAGCAGGTTTGGGGCCCCCAAGAGAGAGCCCCTGCCTTGGGAGACGTGGATCTCATTTGTGAGGAGAGGGAAAGTTCAGACCCAAAGCATAATATTTTTGCATTTCATCTGATTTCAATTTTGACGGCTGCCTTTAAGTTATTCCGCTTGCTGTTGTGTTTTGAGTGGAGAGGAGACAGCAGGGCGGCAGAGTAAGGGGGCTTCTGCAAATATTTGCACGCAACCTCAACAGGCTGTTGTGGAAACAACTTTCCCTCCAAAGAGGGAAACCATGCTGTTCCCATGTGATGCCCTTCCCCAAACATCTCATTGCACCATGTGGATGTTTGCACTGTGGCGTAAGGAGTGCAAATCAGAATTATGCCACTCCACACCTGGCTTGATTTATCTGGCGGGAGAAAATGTCCAGCGTGACATACAAGCTTTGGGGCCCAACTTGATCCAGGTCAAATCCCAGATGTGACTGGGCTGTGTCTATTCCAGGAGGCTTTGATCACACCTGTGTTTCATATTCTTGGAACAACACCCCCCACCAGATATTATTGGGTTCTGAGCATGCCCTGTCTACCTGTACAGTGTCTTGAGAAGCAGATTCAAATGAATATACAAGAACACCATTACCGAGTCAAACCAGCCGTCTCCCTAAGACACAGTTGTTTCTTTAGCCAGTACCAGATGCGTAGATCAGAGGAATTGTAACAGAGCAACAAGACAAGAGTACTGTGGTTCTCCACCAAGCCCTCCCTAGTGGTCTCCCAACATTTGGTTTTGCTTTTTTGACAGCTGCAGCAAATTGAGTGGATGTTTCCCACAAGCTGACCACAGTTATTCCAGGATCTTTCCCCCTTCCTCCAAGTGTTTTCAACTAATTCAGATCTCAAGAATATTGTACGTGTATAGCGAGAAGTATTCCACCCCCCTGATATAATCGTAGTTGGATTCTCCCCACTGCTACCGAAGTGACCAATGTGAAACGTCCACTGCCTGCTTCTTTCAGCCTTGCGACATCTTTGCTGAAGTTCTTTCCAGTTTGCTTTAGAGGGACCAGTGCTTAATGCTTCTGCCAACCTTCACATCCCTTTCCAGGTTCCTAATACAGATGTGGCAGGACACAGGGCATACTCTGCTGTGTACATTTCACACTGAAACCAGCCACTGGCAGCTTTTTTCTTTTTTTGGAACCAAATTTTGTTACCAATTCAGCACACTCTTTTATGTTACGACTATCTCACAATGTGAACATTTCAGATGAAAGGTATTTCCTCTCTCCCCCCCATCCATTTTTGGGCCACTGATGTCCATTCAAGGACACGCTGTTAGGATTTTCTGCTTGTTTGTTTTGCAAACACAGGAATAACCAAATCAATCCTCTAGTCCAGTGGGCATATGCCTCCCTGCATGGGCTTCTCAGCGGAAAAGTGGGAAGTATAGCAGATCATCCTCTGGCCTTCCCCAACACCCCTTACATATTTGCAGCACAGAGAAGGGCTTTATAACTGCCATGGGTGCATCCCTTTCTTCCTCAACCTCCTCCTTAATTAGTAAGCACACTACTAATCAGTTCGATCATTTCACATTCATTCAAAATTGCTGGATAAATGCTATCTGTGCTTTGAAACTTGTGACGTACTCTAAAAACTCTCTTCTTTGAGCATGTTTGCCAACGTGAATCCTGAAACCAAAAAGAAATGGATAAAACAGCAGCAGCCAGCAGCCAAGTACTTAGGGATTTGCATTGCCCCTTTCTGCACCAAACTGCAGCAAACACTACAATGCAGATAGTGCCCTGTAAAGTGGGAATCAGCCTTTGCCAGAGGATAGTCAGGTGTAGGGCGCCATCTGGTGGAAAACAAAGAAGTTATAGTCCCACATCCTCCTCAAGGAACATTTTATCACATCAACAAAACTGAACACATTTTGAGTTTTTGAAATCTGAATATATTTTAATACCTTCATCCTATTTTTGTTTTAAAATCATGTTTGTATATTTCTGGCCTTTTGACATGGAAACATTGTAAGCATATTTGAAGTTTTCTAATGTTTCTAAATCGGAACAAGCTTGTTATTATTTTCATTTCGCCAGCAAGCAGATTAGATAATTTAAGACTACAGAGGGCCAGGTGTCAAATCCTCAAAACCCCAACAAATAAGCCCTTAGACATAATCCGCAGGGGAATATAGAACAACTCTCAGGATTCAACAATCATGTTCATTATCTCCATATTCATGCCTTACACACCTTTACATTTTTTGTTGGCCTGCAGTACTTAATCTTCTCAATGTGAATAAATATATATATATGCTGAGATATGCATCTTATGGTGGAAGCTATGCACATTTAGGGTTTCTACCTGTGAAAAGGTGTGCTTACGAGGTGATAGGGAGATGTAGACACCATCAGCACAAACCACCAGGAAGTTTAATGGCACTTGCAGAGGAGAACTTACTGGTTGATTGCGCACTTTCAAGTTAAGCATTATTCAATGTGACACACTATATATGCTGTACTGCCAGGTTCCATATACCTTACTTGCTAACCTAGAGGGAGGAGTGCAGGGATGCTCCATCTTGCAAGCAGCACCTCCCTTTCCCCACCAGAGGAAGCAGCTTGTGCAATGCAGGGAGCTCCATGCTCCCTGCACTTTTCCCAGGATGACTGAGGGGGGGGGTGTACCTCTTTCTCAAATGAGAGCAAAAACAACATTGCAGGAGTGGCAGGCTCCTCCTCCTGTGCAATGCAGGCATTGCTGACTATGCAGTCTGTGCCACTATTAAGGCTTTTCGCTCCACAAAGAAGCAGTGCTTAAAATTGTCAAATGCATTTACTTGGGATGGGATGTGGCACCTTGAATCCCAGAGGCAACACCCCTTTGGGATGCAAACAACCACTTGCTGTTTTTTTCTTCTTCTTCACTAAACTTATTTGAGAGGAGGGGAAATATACCTCCATAAAGAGGTGATGTTATGGGGATGAACATAAAGGCAGCTCTATAAACATAGGTTTACCAATGCAGATGTAGATATAGTTTCCACTTGCCAAGAGGAGGGTTGTATCACGATATTTACATTATGTATCCCTCTCCCTTGTAGTCATTCATTAACTTCTCATATTGCCATTCATAAAGGTAGCCATTCAACTCTTTGTCCAAGGCAGCAATCTTGTGCACACTTACCAAAGAGTAAGCCTCACTGAAAACAGTAGGAGTTATTGCCAAACATGCTTAGGATTGAGTTGTAAAACAAGCATCTTGCAGGTTTTTTGCTTTAGGCTTTTTAAAAGTATCCTGGTTTATAGGCCTACTCTGGCATGGGGGAATTTTGGGATACAAAACTTAAAGTGAAACCCATTTTCTTCCTCACTATACTTCAGTGGATGATATTTTACTGATACTAGCAAGGACACATGTCAGATTAAAGCATCATGCTGTTATCCAATCTATTGCTCAAGCCGCATGCTGGTAACAGGGAGATGAAGGGGCAGGTATTCCTCATTGCTTAAGTACATGTTGATCTACAATGTCAGTGATTGTGAGTATAGTTTCTAGGGAATTTGCTGGCAATTCCAGATGATGTTATCAAATATCATGTAAACCTGAGGATGAGGAATTATATTGTAGCATAATGTGAAAAACGATCTTTCCAAGCAAGGGCAAGTTTTGCTAAAAGCATCATAAAGTAGTGTTGTTCCCTTGGAGCGTTCTGGGGCGGGGAGGAGATGGCTGTCCTTTATGGCTGAATCTTGTTCACCCAACTCTTACCTGCATGGGAATGGCAAGTGTCAGCAGTAACTCGGTACAGTCCAACAGAAAATTAAGGCACCATGCTGCAGCCAGCACCTCTGCTGTTAAGTCCCAAAGAGTGAATATCCAGAGAGACACCCATCCCCATGCCAATCCTACTTTGGTGTGTGGGGAAGGCAGGTTCCAAGTAAGGCAATATTAATTACTATCTCCCTCAGCAAACCTGCCTTTTCCTTCATCTTCACCAAGTTCTGTAGGAAGATCTCATGTGGCAAAGCACCCGTGGCAACATTTCATGCCCCTCTACAAGTGAGGGGCACGGAGAGAGTGTGTAGATTTGCCCAACACCATACAGCATATAATGGAGGGAAAACTGGGGCTTTTCCATGGTGCCTGGACTCCCACTGAAAATTTGAGATTGCTGGATCTTTGAGAACTAGGCATGCCTTGTAGCAGTGAAAACCAGCTAGGTGTCAAGAGCATCAACCCGCAAAAGGGAAGAAGGAACCAGGGGGGAGCTTGATTAATCCTGCAGCTTAGGACTTACCCTGATTTTCCGGTTGCTTTGGCCTTGGGTTTGATATGTGAAGGGAATCACGTGGCAGAAGGGTGCAGCATTGGTGTTAAGGGGAGAAGGCGGTGAAAGGAGCCAGTGACAAGGCAATAACGTTCTGCCACAAAACCCAAGAAGCCTCAGTGGTGAGAACCTCAGTCCTACAAACCTGGTGCTTGAGGATTATCCTTTAAAACGCAACATGGTTAGCTGGTGGTGATAAAGAGCTGGAGCTCTGGGACCTGATGCAGGAACTGTGCAAACAAGGGTCTTGACTGTAAGTGCTTTGGTAAGGAGCAGAGAAACAGCTGCTGACGCCTACAGAGCCCCACTTTATATGTACTGGTGTAAGTGTACATTTCTGCTTCCAACATGCTTTGCCCCCCTTGTGTACCACTCAGGGATGCTGGAATGCAACAGTCTGCTTTGGGTGTGATCTCAGCAAGCCCTAGCCCTCAATCAAAACATCTAAGGCCTACGTCCCCTCTAGCAGGGTTCCCGTCTCAAAATCGGAAGCAATGCAGGTTTTCAGCTTCTCTCTCTCTCTCTTTCTTTGGTATCTCTCTCCCTCGGACTGCTGCCTTCTGCTCTGCCTGCCCCTATTCAGGCCTCTGCTTGCAGTGGAAGGACACTGGCCAGGGCAGAGATGAGATGGGCGTAGATCTCAATCCCGCGAAGGAAGACCTGCTCATTCAGGAACTCGTTGTGGTCATGCAACAGCACAGGGGTGCGGTTCATTGGGGAGAAGCCGATAGCCGGGTGTCCTGCCTACAAGACAGTGGGAGGAGGAGGGGGGAAGAGGAGACAAGAGAAGCTCAACCAAAGTACTGGAAGAAATCAACTGACAAGGTAAATGCACACAGGAAACGCACTTGCACTCACCGCTCTGATATAGCGGCTGTCTGTGGCAGCAGGGAAGATCTCGCATTGCAGCTTCATGTTCCTGACAAAGACAGAGATACTATGACAGGGGAGCTCCCATTGCTAAGCTAGGCTATCTTTCTCTTGCCATGGAGGCTCTAACCTGCCTGAAGGCGGGATTCAGATGGTGAGAATTTTTAAAAATGGAGCACAGGGTACCTCGGATGAACAGAATGGGAGACGTTGGGAAGGGTGAGGCTAACTGGGCCACTCTCCTGTTCTCCATACTGATCCCTAGGGGAGTCTTTTTCTGAATGCCTTGAATGTTAGGTTTCCCCCCTCACACATCCCTCCCTCCAAAATGATGTCGTGTTTACAGTTCCTTCTGCGTCCGGCAGGTGAAAACAGCCACCAGCCTCCACAGGGGTCTTCAGAAGAGTGAGTGTGAGAATGGGGGGAATGAGGCGTCTTACTCACATGTCCCTGCAGGTGCCACTGAACGCCTTCCACCAGGGGTCAGATTCCTCTGTGGAGGTCACCGACTGATCCGTGTATTTCTAGCCCAAAGAAAAGGGTAGAGGGTGAAGCTTGGAGGAGGCAACAGGGCACCTACAGTGCAGGAGACTTGTGGCAAGGGCTCGGCAGAAGCGGCAGCAGGAGTGCGAGAGGTTGAGGGAGACAAGGCAGAACAGAAGGGCAGCCATATTGAGAGAGGAGAGGCCCAAGAGGGAGATGGAGGAGAGAAGGAGAGAGAGAGAGAGGTGGCAGCAGCAGCAGCTGCAGCAGCACAGGCGGCCATGTAGCCATAAGCCAGGAACTGAGCTATGCGCCTAGATCTAAGGGGGTGGCAACAGGCTGCTGGAATATTCCCTCGTCTCCACAGTTACCTGGTGGAACTCATAGCTAACACCTTCTCCAGCCGCCCGGCACCAGGCTGTGAGCTGCTCCTCAAATGCCTGCAGAGCAGAAACAAAGAAACATGGTTATTTATTTCATCCAGGAACTGCTTCCTGTGAAACATCTTGAATCTGTTTAACAATAAAAACATCATCAGCAAAAACATATAAAAGTCATTTCAGATGTAATAACAGATAACAGACCGGATTTTTTTTTTTTAAAAAAAACCCCAACTTATAAGGCTTGTTTAAGAAAGCACAGTCTTCAATAGGTGCTGGAAAAATAGAACCTCTCTGATCTGTACGTAGCAGAAAGGAGGTCCAAGGGGTAAGTACTGCCACACTAAAGGCAATGTACATTGTACAGAAAGGACCTCCTGATGAAACGGTATCTGGACAGGGTTCTCTTCTGCAGGTGATCAGCTGGGTGTAAAAGGGGTTAGTTGATCTCAGAATGATTCTGATTTCAATTTATCCCACAGTCCTTCTAACTCATCCCAGAATCCTCTGCACTCCTTCCTGCCATGGTTAACCACCATTCTTACCCCCACAAATATATATAAAAATATATCAAATGCTCCTTAAGCTTAACCACTGATCCAAGGATCCATGCTGGCTTAGAACCATGCCAAACCTCAGAGGCTTCCCTCAACTGCTTCCCCAACTGGCTCCTTCCTCTCTTGCAGCCTCTGAAGGCGGGTCCTGCAACTGGAGATGATCCTTCAGGGCAAGGAGGAAAAGTGGAACGGGAAAGTCAGCAGGGCTCTTGGAGGTACCTTACAGACAAAGAAATCCACCCCTTCAATTCTCCTAATCATAACCAGAAAGGGTTGCAAGGTGCTTTCATGTGATCAATGATAACCAATGCAAGACAAAAAAAATTACATTTTGTAATATTTTATAGGATGTCTCAAACAATTTTAACGTAAGAAGCCTAGGAACGAGAGCTCTAGGTGACACAGTCCAATGCAGGAAGAGTAAACATACACTCCCCAGCCATTTCCCAGTAAGCATATTCCAGGCAATACCCCACAGCCTGAAGATTAGTCTCCTTTCCCCTACCTCCTTCCTTTCTGTCAGTAGCCAGATACTGTACCTTTAAATCTACTGTGGGAGGGATGCGGATGTCAAAGGCAGCAGACATCTCAGAAGGGACCACATTGAAGGAGATGCCCCCATTGAGCATGGTCAGGTTGAGAGAAGTGACGTCACCCAAGGTAAGGTGCTTCTCTGATTTCAACCTGCAAGAAACAAGGGAGAAAGACTTTCACCCCACATCTTTGAAACGCTGCACGTAATTGTTCCCTAAGTCCCAAGGGTGAAGAAACAGGAGGTTAACATCACTGTTCCAAGTATTGGCAGGAACAGTGGGTATTTTCAATCGTCAGAGCAGCTAACATTCCCGCCCATAAGAAGCGGAGTCCAAATGACAGGTGACTCATACAGCAGCTTACAAGTGGTCTTGGAAACATAGACACGTTCCACTGCAAGCCTCTTGTCTCAGGAACAATGAGTGCCACTAATGCTGGGATAGGGGACCAGAATTCTTCCAGATGTAGTTGGCCTACAACTCCCACCATCCCTCACCACTGGCTATGCTGGTTGGAGCTGGTGGAAGTTGTAGTGCAACAACATCTGGAGAGCCATAGGTCAGTTCCCTCCCTGCAATAAAGCTTCTCTGCCTTTGCCCAGCAGGGCTGTTGCTCATGGGCTCTACAACAACCTGAATGTTCCTCAACCCACACAGATGGCAACGAGTCATGCATCCGTGTGGCCCAATGAATAATGCTAGCATCAGTCCTAAGGGATGGCTCTATCTCAGTTACAAGGACAAACTTAAGGACTGAAAGGCCTTTGCACATTAGAAATGGTCACCAAATAAATAGCAAACAAAAGTGAGCCATAGAGAAGGTCAGGAGAAGCTCCCTTCCCAACACAGTCAGGCTTCCCATTGGGGCTTCTTTTTTCCTCACCTTTGTTTCTCACGCTCTCTAAACTCCAGGAAGGAAGTAATCACTCTGTGCTATGGGCAAGAAAGCAGAAAAGTCAATGCAACAATATGGAAACATAGATACATATTCTAATGAGCAAATGTTTTTCAAGGTGGCCCAGAAGCTGGATGGTACCAGGCTCAAAGGCTTGTGTAAAGAAAGGTCTATGAAAACAGACCTCAGCTTGGATGGCTGAAGGCATTGCTTTTAGATCTAAGCAAACAATTCTGTTCCCTGCCAAACAAAAGCAGCCTCGCCTCCCACGCCACTTCGCCCCTATTCCTAATCTCTTACCATCTTTTCAGCAGCTGTGTTCTCAATGAATCTGGATCCATGTCCTGGGTTCCCTTCTACCTTCACTTTAATCCCTGCAAAGTATTCAGAGGAAGCACAAAACATGAATGGTAAGCAAGGTAGTCCAAGCAACACCTTGATGCCCAACTCCTACAGTAAGTGAGAACCACATTCAACACATCTTTTAGAGGAAGTGTGCCATGATCCAAAGGATCAACATGCACAAAGAAGAGAGAATAGTACCGGAGTGTTGCACAGACCCCCATGGCTGATGAGCCAAACGGCTTCTGCAGTTGAATAGTGGGCTTGTTTCTTCAGCAGCAGGAATTGTTGCTGCTAAAGCCGCAGCAACCTAGCTGCACACATCATTTGCATCCATATTGCATCCATTGTTTCTCAACTTATATGGGGAAATGGCATAGTCTATACTTTAAGAGCCCCATTTTTAAAACGTAGTGCGCCCAAACAAACGAAAACAAAACTGCATGCAAACTGTAGTGCAACGTTTTGCGTTACAGTGAATTTTCAAAGAACAAACAGAAAGGTTATTCCATGGGTAGGCAAACTAAGGCCCGGGGGCCAGATCCGGCCCAATCACCTTCTCAATCCTGCCCGCAAACGGTCTGGGAATCAGCGTGTTTTTACATGAGTAGAATGTGCCCTTTTATTTAAAATGCATCTCTGGGTTATTTGTGGGGCATAGGAATCCGTTCATATTTTTTTCCAAAATATAGTCCGGCCCCTCACAAGGTCTGAGGGACAGTGGACCAGGCCACAGCTGAAAAAGGTTGCTGACCCCTGGTATTCCTACAAATGGAGTAGGAAGGGTGGGATGCATACCTCTGTCCTAGTTTCCATATAACCTGAATCCATGTCAAGAGTAGGTACAAGAAAAAAATTGTTTCCAAGTTGTAAAAAGCCCCTAACTATTCAGAAATGCTCTGTTGTGTAATACTGAGTGGATATGCTTAGTGGTGGGAAAGTAGTTTTTTTTTTTTACTGTCATGGAGTAGACCCTATAAGATTTTCCTCCATTATCTCTCTAGCAGTTGTCCACAACAATGGGTGAATGATAAAACTCTTTCCATTTGTGGGCATCGTACCAAGAAGGCAACAGGGATGGGCTAGAGCACCATAGGAATAAATTGAGGAAGAGCAAAGGAGACAGCAGTAAGGCAGCAGATAAGACATTGGACTGTGGCAGTATCCCAAAGAGAGGGAGCCAGAAAGCAAGCATGGGTGAAGGGGAGAAAATGTGAGGCAAAGCCATATAGGAAGGGGAATAAAAGCAGCAAACTATAGTAAATCAGCTTTATGGCAATGTTACCATTCGTATATCCAACAAATGGTGGATATCCTGTTACCTTGACATGAATCCCCACTCCCTTTTACAGATATAAGGCAGGGGATGCTGGCAATCACACTTATATGGTCTGTTAACACTCACATGTGAATGCCGACTTTCAGACATTCACTGCAAAATTATCTGAACTCACAAGTTACAAGCCCTTACTGAAAATCCCAAGGTTTAAAAAACCAATCAAGGAAGGAGGCTTAAAATTCCAAGTTGATTCCAGTGATGTTAACTGTGACTAAAAATCCACAGATTCGAATCTACCATGAAAGTGAAAAACAGCTGTGGCTAAGAATTATGAAGTCCCAAACCAATTTCAACAGGATGCTGGTCTCATTATCTGCTCTGGCTCCTCCATAAAGCCCCGAAAGCTCTAGGAAGTGTTACATGTGTGACTATTTTACAGTGAAGACATGGGTATGGCAAAACTCCAGAAACTACTCAGAAGAATTCGTGACTTCCCTGTGAAAGAGGCTCAACAATTCTTTCTTTCAAAAGACATTATCTCTCCCAAGATCTGTATTGAAAATGCAAGCAAACATAATGTAAGACCAGAAGTAGCCATGAGGGAACCACAAACAGAGACAAAAATCCAAACACACAAACATAGAAGGAATCCCGGATTGTACTCACACCACGGACATTTTTCGCCATAGAATACAGTGAAAGTGTCTGTCGGGTTTGCCAGGCCTGGGGGAAGAGAGAGAATGGAATTAGGAAACAACACATTTAGCTAGAAGACACAGTAGGCTTTCTGAAGCGCCTTTTGACCAGGAAAGCAAAGTGGCTGGGGATTCATTAATCTCATGCAAGTGAGTTCATCATTAGCCTTGCACCAGTAAAACAAAGAATCTTCACCACTGTATGCCCCTTTTTGACACTAAGCCTGTGACCTAACAGAATCTCATTCTTTCTCTCTCCCTCTCTCTCTCTGGCAGTGAGAGAGGAAGTATGCCCAGGTAATCACCAAGGATAAACTGAAGCAAGGGTAAAGCAAAATGTATGGGCTGGTTCCCTCATACACTCAAGTCCAAAATAGCTTCCCTGATGGGAGCCTCACCTTCATCCAAGGCAAAGCCAACATTAAGCGTTGCAAACTCAGGTCGCTTCACAAACATTTCCATCCCCTTGTGGCCCCCAATCTCTTCATCTGCAGGGGAGGGAAAAGAGACCAGGTAAGTGAATCACCAATTGCCACATAAACACCTTTGCTTTCAATCTCCAGAGACCAACCACATCTCTCTCTGCACTTGAGAGTCAAAACAGGCCCAAGAGCTTATGGCAACTCACAGTTCCCTATGGGAACCTGGAGGGATTTCACTTGTGGCGACTCAGCTCACAGTGATGATCCACCTTAGCAATGACACAGAGATTTGTGATGTTCAAATTGTTTCCTGCTGTGTAGCAGGAGCCAGTCAGTCTGCTCAGGAGAGCCAGGAAACTGCAGACTGTACTAATACTGTAAAGGCTGCAGAAATGGCAGGTATCAGTATCTGGTTACCTGGGCTGCAACAGAGGGCCAGAAGAAACATTCTATGGGAGAACGGTGTTTGGATCCCCTCAGATGTATTTTTATTGAATTAAACCTATGTGGTTATATGCTGCAGAGAAGGGAGGGGGACATGAACCTATATTGCAGTTAATAGCAGCAGTCTGTGGGGATGTGGGGAGTGATTAAGCCATGGAAGTAGTGTGAAGGGAAAGGGTTAAACACCCACCCCTCCAGTGGCATGGTCTCAACCCAAATTGGGAGGTACCATGATTGCTTTTAACCACAAAAAGGGCATAAGGAGAGAACACAGACTTTCCATTTACATCCAGTCAGGCCCAAAATCCTTGGTTGTGGTACATGCATCCTCTGCAGGTGCCCTCTAGTGTTCCAAGGATGGAACAAGAATGGCTGTCTATTAAAGGATCTACAAGCAAAAACCTTGTTTTGGGCAGCTACAAAGACCACATAAAGAAAAGCCCAGCTGGATCAGGCTACAGGCCCACTTACATTGTTCTCACCATGGCCAACCAGATGCCTCTGGGAAGTCTGCAAGCAAGACTTGAGTGCAACAGCGCTCTCCCCACTTGTGATCCCCAGCAACTGGTATTCAGAGGCATACAGCCTCCAGCAGTGGAGGAGGAACAGCCGCCGCCACTACCAGATATTAAATTCTGGTTCCCCTCAGCCACCTCCTATAGCATCTCTTAAACAGACAACTACCAAAGGAGATGGTGGCGACTTATTTTCTTTTGTTTTTGGTGAGTCTGGTTATTGAGAGGGGATTGAGGGCAGTCAATACAGTGAAGGTTTGTATGGCAGGGATTAAAAGGTTGGGTTGACTTGCCTGGTGTAATTTGCAAGCTGAGAGGGGAGGGGAGGGACACAAACTCCTACTACTTCAACTGTCTTTTGGGAGGGAGATCTAAGGAAAGAGGAGGGCTGGGCCTTTTAAAGTTCATTCAAAAGGGTTGAGAGAAATATGGAAGGAGGAGAAACTATTAGGGCAAGAAATACAAGTAAATGGGAAAGAATAAGCCCTTGGTTAACTCACCTGGGACAAAACTCATATGAACAGTACGTGGGAACTGTCTCCCTTCGGCTTTCAGTTTCCGGATGGCCTCTATGTACCTGGAAGTAAAGGAGCCTTATTTAGTGGCTGATGATACCCCTGGGACAATCCAGAGATGCTTGGCCTACACCCAGTCAGGATCATGCACAGGTGCAGGAATGACAAAGGAGGGAAAGAGAGGGTGGGTTTTGTGGGGGTGGCGATTGGAAGCTAGCTGAAGCCTGGATCAGAGTCCATTGACTTCTAAGATACACCATACAGGGCAGAGCAAGACAAGTAATTTGTATTAACCACACATTAATAAGAATTCGGGGGTGCTCCTGGTTCTGCCTTTATTGTTAGAGGCACAGATAGCCTTGGTGGCTATGAATGCCTTTTACCAGCTACCGCTAGTCTGCCAACTATGGCCATTCTCATAGTTTGGCCACGGTAATTCATGCATTGGTAATTTGCTCTATGTGGGGTTACTCTTGAGCCTTTTCTGGAAGTTCCAGCTAGTACAAAATGCTGCAGCTAGAGTGTTGATGCAGACGGACTATCGCCAACACATAACTCCAATGCTCAAAAGCTTGCAGCGACTGGCTATATGCTACTGGGAGAGGTTCAAGGTTCTTATATTAATTTACAAGGCCTTTACAACTTGGATCCAGGATGCCTCAAGGACTGCCTGGTTCCATAGATTCGTGTCCAACCACTGATGTATTTGAGGGAGTCACCATCAGGGATCCCCCATGGCTCAGACGCACAGTTTGTATCTACCAGAAGCTGTGCATTCAGTACATGGGCGTAGCCAAGGAGGGGGCAGGGGGGCAGCTTCTCCCCCCCCCATCAAGTAAAACAATAGAAATACTTAACTAACTGACCAATCACGTCAGTCCTGCCCCCCTCCCCCCGCAGCAAATATCCTGGCTATGCCCATGCGTCAGTACTGTGAACTTAATTTTATGGAACTTCCTTCCAGTTGAGATCAGACAGGTTCCCCTCCCTGCTGGACTTCCGATGACTACTGAAGACTTTTTTTTATTCAAGCAGGTATTTTAACTGAATTCTGATTTTATGGTTTTAGATGATTTTTATTTTTATGATGTTGAGTTACTTGTATACTGCTTATGATGTAATTAAGCAGCACATAATGTAATAAAATAAAAACAAGATGGCTACAAAAGTTATACAAAACTTTGCTACTTGCAGGATTTAACCACCCACATACTATGCAGGCAGCATTTGTGTGTATTAGCAGTCTATCTATTCCTGTTTACCTTTGGGGCACTGAACCCATTACCATTTAACCCAAGGCACACTGGCCAATCAGGATTAAGTTTACCGCTGACTTCTGCACTCACTAAAGTGCACTAACTGAAATGATCACTCCACGTGAACTATGATAGGATGAGATAATCTTCTCAGTCATGTGTCCTCTCCTCCACCATGGATGGACTTACTGGATAGAAACACATTTCATATCTTGGGCTCCACGTGCATAGATGTTTCCCTCAGAATCCTTGAAGGCTGAAAACGGATCATAGCGCCAATATTCCTGTGGGAAGGAAAACAGCACAGAGCACCTCAGGAAGATAGGAGTGATGGGAGGACATGAGGCGCTGAATCCATCCATATCTTCTTTGTCACCCTATGTGATTTGGCATGTGTGCCTGCTTGAAACACTCTGATGCCACTACAAGTGCAATTAAAAAAACAACACTGTGGGAGACTAACTACAGTGGTACCTCAGTTTCCGAGCCGCTTAGTTCACGAACAACTTGGAACCCGAACGCTGCAAAACCGGAAGTAGGTGTTCCGGTTTTCGAACTTATTTTCGGAAGCCGAATGTGCTCTGTTTTGCGTCCCCCTGTGTTTCCTGTTGCACTGCTAATTTGCCCCCCCCCCCATTGTAATTCAAGCCTTCTGTTTCCGATTGCAGTGTTCTGAGGTGATATCTGGAGCTTATAATGGGTGCTTTTGTTTCTGCTATTAATTTTGTGTTTTTTGCTTTGAGGCTTTTTCAGTTAATTTGTTTTTGAGACCGTGTGGATCCCAGTTCAGCTACTGATTGATTGATTGATTGATTGATTGATTGTGTGACTGCAGAGAAGGATAAAACCAGGCAAGAAAAAAAAATGATTTTAATTTTTATCATCTACAATGCTGTTTTATTTACAGTGGTACCTCGGGTTATGAACTTAATTCATTCCGGGGGTCCATTCTTAACCCCAAATCGTTTTTAACCTGAGGCACGCTTTCGCTAATGGGGCCTCCCGCTACCACCGCCAGGCAATTTCTATTCTCATCCTGGGGCAAAGTTCGCAACCCGAGGTACTACTTCTGGGATCCCGAGTTTGTAAACTGAAGTGTTTGTAACCCAAAATGTTTGTAACTCGAGGTACCACTGTATTTTATAGTACAGTACATTGTTTCTTGCTTTCATTTTACTATTTTACTATCTCATAAGATAGTAAAATTCATGTTAAATTGCTGATTTAGGGGTTGTTTTTAAAACTCTTGAACGGATTAATCCTTTTTGCATTACTTTCTATGGGATGCATGCCTTGGTTTTGGAACACTGTGGTTTTGGAACAGATTTCTGGAACACATTAAGTTTGAGAGGTACCACTCAAGGTACTACCACAGGGTACCACTGTATTAAAGAAACCATCTAAATGCCTACAGCTATTTATTTCTCCCTGAAGGTGGCACTCTGCTGATATAAAGCTGGGGACTAGAATAACGAAGAGGGCAGAGTTTCCTTGAGTTTAAATTATAGGGCTTACTCAAAGGTATATTGCATCTCATCCCTCAACTGTTGTCGTCCTAGAACGTGTGAACTCTGTGGTATGTATTACTAATCCCCCAGGATGACACAGGTGTTGATGTGTATGAAAATGCATCACACCAATATAAGCACCGTCACCTGTGTCCTCTATATATTCAAAACATGAAGCAAGCAAGGATTATCACGCTTCCCTGGGTCTTTCAAAACATTCTGAAGGAGGGGGCACATTTGTACTACCAACACCCTTTCTGAACAGCAACATCACATGCAAGGTGCAGAGACCTGAATCCCCTCCTAACCTCAAACACCGGCACGACGTCTGTATGGGAATTCAGCAGTATGGAGCGGAGATGTGGGTTTGTGCCTTTCCAGGTCAGGATGGTGATCACACGGCCAGGGCAGACCTGCAAAAGAACACCAAGTCAAGTTGTGGGTTGCTCGTCCTGTCGCTAGATCAGTATGGACAAAAAGCTCCGCAGATGGTTCCCAAGTGCTTGGAAACGGTTTTTTTTCTAAAGGTGTGCAATCCAGAGAGGCAGCAACAGGGGCTGATGGATGATGATGAGAGAGAAGCAGCCCTGTTCTGGCTCACACTCTTCTACCTTATTGCGGCTTGGGCTTTATAGTCATTTTTGAGTTTCCATAGGGTCTTATTTTCTTCTCTGCAAATTGTTCCATTAAATTAAGGGAGAATTCGACGGACAGCAAGCACACTGGAGCCTTAAGGTGGCTTTGTCTCAATTCAGGTTTCTGCAGTAGCCACTTGTGGGAAATAAGCATCACCGTGAGGTGACGAGGCAGGAAAAACGTTTTGAAACTGCCACTTGTGGGGCAAATGGGTAGCGAGGGAAGCATTATAGGTGAGTAGTTTCTGTAGACTTGTTTGCAAGGCTGAGCACAGGTTGGGTTGTATTCCAACCAAGTTCTACTCAGAGTAGACCTACTGGAATTAATAAATCCGAGTCACTCAGGTCCATTAACGTCAATGGATCTACTCGAAGTAGGACCGGCACTGGGTACAACCCTGCTCATTGTGAGTTAAAGAAACAGGTGTGAGGTACAGTGCCACAGGCGGAATCAAAATGAGCCTTGGAATTCAGGCAAACACAGTGTCTCCTTATGGCGAAATCAGGCAGCCCCAAACTGCTTCTGCGGATCCAGGTCCACACCTGCAGTCCTCCAACGGCATAATAAAATGCAGTACTTTCCAACACAGAGAAGTTCCAGAAATCACTAGACGGAGTCCGGAACAGATACAGGACTCTGGGAAATTCATATAGGCTTATGGTTGCTAGTCCTTTTAAAGTACCCTGGACTATCACGATAAAGACTGAGGTAGAGGCAAACTCAAATATTTGAAACTGACCCATTTAAATTTTAACATTTTGGGGGAGAATTAGCCTTTAACTATACATAGGAATAGAGAAAAGAACACAAATCACTCCTTTTTTTAAAAAAAAAAAAAGTTTTCGTTTTTGCATGGCATTAATTTGTACCAATAATCAGTCTAAACACAGGCCCCAATGCAGGAAAGGTCAGGCTGGATCTGTTCAAGAATAGCCTGAGAACATGGTAATAAGAGATTAATGGGATAGCCAGCTCATGAAGAGATTATAGGCTGCACGAGGGCTGCAACAAATTATAAAACAGCCAATATGAGCACCAGCATTATCAGAATGCTTCCCACAGCGTGGCTTAATCAGAAGGTTGCCTGAGAATAAATCTGAAGACCACCACCACTACCTTGCACCACACAAATCAAGAGGGCATAATTAATCAAAACTTGTTCAAGACTGCCATTTATTTATTATGCTTCTATTTCACCCTTCAAGTCAGGCCAACACATGTGGTCCTGAAGAGCCCTATCTCGGGAATTCCTCTCTCTTCCCCACCAAAAAACCCATTTGGCTCCATCCCAAGTCCTCCCTTGATCCTCAGTTCTTCTTCCCCATGGCCTCCTTGTCTAGCATCTAGTCCAGCATCCTGCTCTCACAGTGGCCAACCAGATGCCTGTGAGAAACCTGCAAGAAGGACCCAAGCCCAAGAGCTTCCTGTGGTTTCCAGCAACTGATATTCAGAAGCATTAGTGCCTCTGACTCTGGATAGGAGGGGAGACTCTGGATTTCTCTTTCTACAATGTTTTTCCCCCTGCACATCCCCTAAATCTGTTCTAGGGGTTCCCCCAACCCTTTGGAAAAGATTTGGGGGAGGGTTCAAGGCACACACAGGGAGGGAAGAGGGGAAGTCCCATTGTGCAAGTGGAAATCCTTGCATTGGCAGGACTCATTAGGAGAATATGGCTCTCAGTCTCTTTGGAACCTCTGCTAGGCACTATTTTGGGGTCATTAATTTGCGGCTCTGACTCCAGCCTCCGTACTAGGTGCTGGTATTGGACACCAGTATTGTAACAGAACCGGTGATCATTTGTGTAAAACATTATCACCACCAGCAGAGAGGATTTACACAATTAACAAATAAGGAATGCCAACATTATTTCACCACTAGGACTGACTGATTATCTCAGGCCCAAACTGTCAATAATAAGTCTTCTCTGGAGAAGTGTTAAAGAGTACATTTTTTTTGGCCACAAGGAAATAATAAGGGGTTGTAAACTTAATGCAGTGATTCCAACTAAGGAATCTAAAATTGTGGTCTGCATTTCACCCATGACTAACAGGAGTTTTGTGGACACTTTGCTCCTGTGAATCCAACGCCATCTTCTTATTCCTGGTACTTAAAACAGATGGAAGTTTGACAGTGACAACAATCCAAGAATGTTAAGAAATATCCCTCTTGCAGATGTTAAGAGAATAAGCAGATGAGACGGAATTTAAAAGACATGTACCATTGTGATTATCAAATTTGAGTCTGTGGTGGTGGAACTAGAGCTCTGCGTTATAATTCTTTAGGCAGTATAGTTTTACAGTTTTATTTATGCCTCTCATTTTGCTAGCTCGTTATTAATAGTGATGTTATGTTGTTTTTGCATCTGGTATGAATAGTTTTATTCATGCTCACTGTACCCAGCTCTGAAATGTGTCTTGGTCAAGGGAGGCTTAGAAGTACTTTAAATGAACAAACAAAACAATGTTCTTGAGAGCCAGGAACCATTTACCTTAGCCCAAAGCTTCCTGTATGACAGGAGATTAATGGCACCTCCTTTACCAAGTCATAAGCTTTGAGAGACTATGTAACAGTAAATTGGAGATGGGTGATCAGACATCCTGACAGAACTGAGTTGGGGCAATGGCTTTCTCATTAATTACCTCCACTTTCTGACACTGTAGGCCAAGTTCAGAGCCTATTCTCTCCAAGAATTTCACTGCTGTGTCTGGAAGGAGAGAGGAGAAGCAGCTGTAAAAACCACATATCAATGAAATACATCGCTTTAACCACCTTTCGGTCAATGGCATTTATTTTACTTATGCATTTACTAAAAGCATTTATAAATTGGCCTTAAGAGACAGCCAGTGTAGTGTTTAGAGTGATGGACCGAGATTGGGAGACCAGGGTTCAAATCCTCACTTAGCCATGAAGATCACTGGGTGACCTTGCGCCAATCACTCACTCTCAGCCTAGTCTACCTCAACAGGGCTGCTGTAAGGATAAAATGGGGAGGAGGAAGAAGAAACATGCCCACCACCTCAAGCTCCTTGGAGGAAAGGCAACATAGAAATGCAATAATAAATACATAAAACCATAAATTACCAATAATAATAATAATAATAATAATAATAATAATAATAATAATAATAATAATTTATTATTTATACCCCGCCCATCTGGCTGGGCCTCCCCAGCCACTCTGGGCGGCTTCCACAGAAAACAAAAATACAATAAAATATCAAACGTTAAAAACTTCCCTGAACAGGGCTGCCTTAAGATGTCTCCTGAATGTCAGGTAGTTGTTTATCGCTTTGACATCTGCTGGAAGGGCGTTCCACAGGGCGGGCGCCACTACCGAGAAGGCCCTCTGCCTGGTTCCCTGTAGCTTTGCTTCTCGCAATGAGGGAACCGCCAGAAGGCCCTCGGTGCTGGACCTCAGCGTCCGGGCAGAACGATGGGGGTGGAGACGCTCCTTCAGGTATACTGGACCGAGGCCGTTTAGGGCTTTAAAGGTCAGCACCAACACTTTGAATTGTGCTCGGAAACGTACTGGGAGCCAATGCAGGTCTTTCAAGACCGGTGTTATATGGTCTCAGTGGCCGCTCCCAGTCACCAGTCTAGCTGCCGCATTCTGGATTAGTTGTAGTTTCCGAGTCACCTTCAAAGGTAGCCCCACGTAGAGTGCATTGCAGTAGTCCAAGCGGGAGATAACCAGAGCATGCACCACTCTGGCGAGACAGTCCGCAGGCAGATAGGGTCTCAGCCTACGTACCAGATGGAGCTGGTAAACAGCTGCCCTGGACACTGATTTGACCTGTGCCTCCATGGACAGCTGTGAGTCCAAAATGACTCCCAGGCTGCGCACCTGGTCCTTCAGAGGCACAGTTACCCCATTCAGGACCAGGGAATCCTCCACACCTGCCCGCCTCCTGTCCCCCAAAAACAGTACTTCTGTCTTGTCAGGATTCAACCTCAATCTGTTAGCCGCCATCCATCCTCCAACCGCCTCCAGACACTCACACAGGACCTTCACCGCCTTCACTGGTTCTGATTTAAAAGAGAGGTAGAGCTGGGTATCATCCGCATACTGATGAACACCCAAGGCAGCATACAACATGAAGCAATTCATTAAAACTTACTCAAATCATCAGTGTAGCCTCTACAAAAAGCTGCACATCCATTGTACCTAATGCAGTATGAGCAGTAGAACTTTTCCCCAGAGGTGGACAGTAAATGGAGTTGAAGCATCGGACAAGGTTTTAAAATATTTTTGGGAATACATCTTGTTTGCATACTCTGGCTTTTACATGTTTTTTTTGCAGAATGTCGGAGAGGCCTCTTGTTTGAGCCCTCTGTTTCAGATTAGCTAAAGCAGTTCTTTGTCTTAAGTATTTTCCATTGAACGTTTTGAATAATAGCAAGCATTACTGTATTATATTCTTATTTATTACTTGCTCTTCACCCCAAGGTGGGTTACAACATTCAAACACAGCATAGCACAATATTAAAACTTATAATTACAGACATAAGAATGGTCCTAGAAACATACACCTCATGTCAAAAGGCAGGGTAAAGAGATGTAGAAAGAGGTATTTGGAAAGACACACAGCCGAAAGCATAAAATCACCTGGTACACTGGTTTTCCGAAGTCCATCCAGCACTTTGCCAGCTGGATCATAGTTATTCTCCTTTTTCTTGTCCAAAATTGTGAACCCCTGTTTTGCCTTCTGATAGCACGCTGGAATGCCATCACTGGGAAGGGGTGTTCAAACCTCTAATATTTCTATGTACAAGAAATATTTCCCAAAAAAGCGTAGAATTTTTGGGTGTCATTCCAGCATTTGCTTCTATGGAAGGCTCTCTTATATTGCAGTGGCAATAATGCAACCCTGAAACTGGCAGAAGATGAGGCTTCAGGGCAGAGGCTGATCTCTCACTCCACACTGCTTTTTGCAGATGGGCACAGTTGTTGGGCAAGGGGGAAGCAAGAAGAGCAACTTGCACCTTTTCATTTTTTTTCTCTGAAGCTCAGTGTGTCAAGTAAAGAAAAGGACTGTCTTGCCCTCCCCTTCCACTATTCTTCTGGCTGAATATTGCTCTGAGGATTATTTTGACATATTTTGTCATTTATCCTGGAAAGGTTCTCAAGTCTTGTAGGTGCTGCTACTTTCAAATGCTTCCCATTGCACACTTTATATCCATCCATTCTCCCTGCCCCCCCCCAGTTGACTAGCCAGTTTGACAGGGACTAGCCAAGGCATGTTGAGAAGTTAAAGCTTTCTAAAGATGGTAGGCCTGCATGGAGCAGCGTTGCCTAATTTTCCTTGTAGATGAAATAAAAAGTACAATTTCTGCAAGGACTACAGGGTCAACTGCATACTACTGACTGTGTCCAGAGAGTGTTAAGTGTTGTTGTTTTTTTGCAAAGCTAGCCCTCTCCTTCTGGCAGCCCCTCTCTATTTCAGAACCTTCTATGTGGGCCTCCTTGACCCAGTAGGGCAAAACAAACGGAGGGGGGTAAAAATCTTTTGCTTTCATTCTGTGGTTCCTCTCAGGAGTTTACTTGGCCAAGCAAACAGGAAACAGACCTTATTAAGTCCCCTTTGATGGATTCTTCTCCCTGCAGGGCCCCTCCAGCAAAACAGGGGAGGGTGGGGGGGATTTCAACAACAAATCTTTTCTCCCTGCAAACGCTTTGTGCTGGAGTTTTCTGGCGCAGTCCTCCTATTGCCCTTCTCTCCTTGGACACAGGAAACAATTCATACAGTTTCATTCTGCCTAGCTCAAAAGTGTGCAACAATGATAGTCCAGTAAGAACCTAATGGTTTCATCATTGAAGAGGTGATGCCCTCTTCATGGACCCAAGCCAAGACTTTCTCCACTGAGACTTTTTCACAAGCAACACTTGAATGGGCTTCTCCTGCTTCTGTAAGTGAAAAACGCACAACAGCTAATTATGGCTCTCTTGCACTTTTCTTCCTCCCACTAACATTCACAAAGTGGGATGCATCCCAGGCAGCATATCCTATACAGCTACAGGGTGGGTAGCTCAGGATCTAGTGCAGGCATAGGCAAACTCCAGCCCTCCAGATGTTTGGTACTACAATTCCCATCATCCCTAGCTAACAGGACCAGTGGTCAGGGATGATGGGAACTGTAGTCCCAAAAATCTGGAGGGCTGGAGTTTGCCTACAGTATGCCTGATCTAGTGAATCCCAGGCCAGGCTAAAGGCCAAAGGAGCTGTTTTGAACAATGATCTATGCAATCCACCACCACCCCCCGACCATCACCGCATGCAGCAGATGGGTGTGTGTGTGTGTGGATTGCATGCTAAGACAATAATTCTTAGTTACAAAAGTGCTTATAAGTGCTATTTCTGGCAAAGCGGTGGAGCAGTAAGCCATTGCTTTGCTTGAACTGAAGCAAGTTGACATAAGTAAAATGCAAATAGTAATCCAGTGCAGGTTTGTTATAATAAAATCATTTTTATTTTTTCCCAAAATGACTTGGCCAGTTTTCTTTAGACTATTCACAGAACCAGCCAAACACACAGTTGGTGACAGTGTGAACAAAAGACTGAATGAGGTTGCCCATAGCAATCCTGTCATGTGTACCCTCTGCCATGCCTGGGATTTGATTTTCAGTGTGCATTACACAAGAGCCATTTCCCCCTCTGGTATATCCAGCACACGCTGCAAGCATGTGGCAGGTACATAAGGCCAGGCGGTAGATAAGGGGGCTACCACACAGAGGCTTTCTTTTCAACAACTTTCCAATGGACGCCATGCAGTAGGTGGACATGCAAGGGTGCCCCCCATACAATGTATTTTCAATTAAAATACACAATCTCGCTTCTCATATGAATTTTGACCCTAGCTCAAAAAGGCCAATGTAATGCAATTCAGATACACCAGGCAGGCTAGGACTGCAGACTTTAAGCCACTCATTCCAGAGTACAGTGGTACCTTGGGTAACAAACACCTTGGGTTACAAACACTTTGGGTTACAGACTCCGCTAACCCAGAAGTAGTACCCCAGGTTAAGAACTTTACCTCAGGATGAGAACAGAAATCATGCAGCGGCAGCGCAGCAGGCCCCATTAGCTAAAGTGGTACCTCAAATTAAGAACGGTTTCAGGTTAAGAACGGCCCTCCGGAATGAATTTAGTTCGTAACCAGAGGTACCACTGTAGTCCTACTGGCTTCCATGGCCTTACTTCAAGCTATGTGGTATGGGAACAGGAGCCTAAGTTACAAGGTGACTTAGAAAGGCTAACTTTGCCAACTTTAGGCTGAGTACACTGAGGACAAGGGTTCACATGACTGCAACTCAATGTCTGCCTGAACGAAGTGGATGAGAGCCAATGTATACGACAGACAAAAAATTCTCTTCCAGCTTAACTCACTTGAGTGCCCAGTGCATACAGATTTACTCCTGTTGCCATGAAAACAAGGCTTAAATCCTCTCACTTTGTGACTCATTAATACTTCAGGATAACAGAGGGGCAATATTTGTCTGAAGTAAGCTCTGGAATGTGGACTTCACTCAGCACCAAAGTTCGAAAAGCAGCAAAGTGTTTCTTAGATAAACTATTAACATCTGCTGTTTCACACTTCTGAGTAGCTTTGGGTGCAAAATATCACTATTAAACCCCTCCAAATTACTTTCTGATCTGACAGCTATGGAACACATTATTTCTTTCAAATGGCAACTCAAAAAGCCGTATGTAGGGATTTGTCCACCAGGCATGAGTGGGGGTGGAGGAAGAGAAAGGGATATCACATCCCTATCTGATGTCCGCTGAGGTACAACTTGCATTCTATATCAGTAGTGGGGAAACTAGGGTCGTCCAGATATTACAACTCCCACATCCTTTGCTGGCTGGGGCTGATGTGAGCTGGAGTCAAAAAATCTCTGGGAGGGTCACAGGTTCCTCATCCCTGGCCTATACTGTGCTCATCTGCACTGGGAAGGAATCATGGTTAGGAAGGTGAAGGTAGAAAGGTTAAGTCTGCTGAAACAACGTACATGGGTTGGAAATGTGACTTGAATCTTTTGAGGAATAGACTGAATCATGCAAGGAACAGAAATTTTAAACACACACACATCCTGAAACTGGAGCTTCTATGTGACTTGCATTTTATGAAACATTCCATTCTGGTCTAGCAAGTTTCTTCTGCTCCTCTGCCTACTGAGGACCACTGGGGTTTTTGATGTGCCTTTCTCCAGCAGTAGCTTTCAAAAGTTCCAGCCAAGTATTTCCGAAACTCAAGAAAGTGTCAAAAGTTGTTTGTGCTACAGTATGGTGATTTGCTGTTCAAAGTGGGAAAGGGCAGAAGTCCGACTGGGCGCATTCAAGACCTTGTGTTCTTCTAAAATTGTTCTCTGGATTTTGGCAGAAGGCTATAATCCAACAAAGAGAGACTCATGCATAAACCTGTTAAGCGGTTAATAGTTCAATCCTATGTGCACCCTTCCACTCTGAAACAGGCCCCATTGGGCTCAGTGGGACTTACTCTCACAGAAGTGAGTACAGGGCTGTCTGTCGCCTTATTTAACTGTGTTGAATTGTGTTTTCATCGGCCTACTCCATATCAGTTGTGGCTTCCCTGTTTTCCTAATGCTGAGAATGTCTCCAACCAAGTTGTGCTGGTTCTTCAGCGTAGTAAGGAATTTTGTGCATCTAGTCCTCAGGAAATTTTACTGACCTAGTTCAGAAATAGTAAGTTTGTGTCTGATCTGAATCACTCAGACTGAAGATGGTGGCAGGCTAACATGGCTGAACATTTCCGCATATAAAATGTTGCTCGCACATATAAAACTTTTTGTCAGCGGAAAATGCTCTAGCATAACCCCTTTCTTTACATTCTAGTCTTCTATGGGCAGCAAACCAAACCACGGGAAAATGTCATGGGACATGTTACCATTATTGCAAGATACCCTGTCTGAAAGTATTTTTATGTTATGATTTGATTGAGTTGGAAAAGGAGGCTAGAGAAATGTTCTGACTCTGAAGTAGAAAATGCAATGATGCATTGAAAAGATGGCAAATGTACTGGATTGTATTATAACGGTTAATTTTCTTGTCAATTTTACATATCTTATCTGGATATTTTAATTAACAATTTAATAAAAATTGTCCCAAAAATATCCCTGGTCACAGGTGTGTTTGTGTGTGTGTGTTTAATAAGGCTAAAATGTTGTTCTGAGCTTCTCAGAGAAACAGTGGCATAGAAGCAGACCAATCAGGTCCTGGCAAACTCTGATGGGATGTTGTTTTAAAAAAGAAAGCAATGAAATGCATGTTATAAAGTGAGAGGAAAGATATTTCTCCTCACTCTTTATAGCACAGTTTTAGTGCTGAGGGGCAATGGAAGTCAGGCTTATCCATGTGATTATAAAGGCTAAATATTGAAAATAATACATATGAAACATGGGGTGGTGGTGCTAGATAGATACTTACAAGCTGTACTCAGAATAATTCATATGGACCGAATGATCACAGCACAGCACAGATAATCATAGGTCTTTGTAAATATATCCAGGAATGCATAATTCCAACTAGATGGTTTTTCCTGTTTAAATTATGCTGTATGTTACAAATGCATTCAGTGCATCTTAGCCAGAACAGGTGAGATAAAACCATTTCAAATGAACTCAAGAAATCAATTTGTTTTGTTCACTCTGGCAAATGATGCAGGAACATTACCTCCAGCTGCTAAAGTAACCAGCCTCCGAATGGACTCCCATTGGTTGCTGATTATGTAATGTTTCTGCAAAGCTCCAGCAGTGACACCAGTCAAGTAGACAGCAGCAGAACTTCGCCTTTTTAAAATGAAGGAGGAAAAAGAAAACACCCTCCGTACCATAATCAGGCTCTGGCTGGACAGTCTTGATTCTCAGATATTCCCGGAAGAGGGTGACTGATGGATCTTCTTGGGGGTCCTTCTCCCCTTGCCTTTTAGGGTCTTTCTCTGGCAGCATGTTAGCCTTCTGGACACAGGATATTAGAGTCCTCTGTGAAATTAAGAAGTGAATACATAGGAAATGCAGAGAGCAAGAGCAAGAATATCATTCTCCCTTATTTACTGTTCAGAGTGGAATTGCGCTGCTACAGGTACTAACTTGTATAACCACATTTAATTCCTGCTGTGCCTTCTCTCGCTTTCCTGAGGCTGCAGCAACAGGAGGAAATTGCCAGATGGCACCAATAATTGACTGGTGATTTAAAAACTTCCCCGAAATGGATTCGCTCCCAAAATTGTAATGGTTCAAAAAACACACATCCAAAGCTATGAAAGCTGAGCTCAGCACTTGAGGGAAATCATCATTGCACCCAAGTGGGGAAAAAAATCCCAATCAAGGCTTTCTTTCAACTCAATTACACCTACTACTATGAAGGTCACAAGGTTTAATCTGAAAATGAGCATGGCCATGTGCACTTTCTACAACAGCTTCTTCTGGGTATTGTGTCTCTTACAGAGCTCTTGGGCTAGAGCACAAGGCAACTTTTGCTGGAAATGAGAAATGACTGTACAGTAATGGCAAGAGTAACGGGTGATGTGTTCTCTTAACACCTACATGGAAGCATTCAAACAGGCAGCTTAGCAAAAGGTGCTGGAAACACAGAAGGGTGCGAAACTGACCTACAAGTTGGGAGTAGTGTTGCCACCTCCACACACCCCCTGCTGACTGTGTCCTGCATTCACCACAGAAACTCCACAGGTATAGATAGCCATGCCCTACAGGTGTGAAGAAAGCTGCATCCATTGAATTACTGCCAGTCAGACAGCTGTAAATGGGTACAACTTGCATTATCAATGTGTAGCTGCTCCTAACAGATGGGTTCAAGCAGTGCTTTTTTCTGGGGGGACGCGGGGGTATGCATACCCTGAAACATTTTGTGAATCTGAGTTTGGCCTCATTGAGGGGCAGTATTTCAACACGAGTAGGAAAATGAGAGTACCACTAAACGTTTTTTTAAAGAAAAAAAGCACTTGGTTCAAGACTCTTATTGAGGGAACTCTATGATATGAAGATCCACAGTTTGTGTTCTCCTTTTACTAAGACAATAATGCTGTAGGATATTGAAGATTCAATATTGGGGGTTTTTAGACATCATGGTAGTGACTAGAATAGAAGGGAGGCTGGTAAAATTAATAGCACAGGAGAAATTTCTGGTGATTAGGTGTTAAGGAAACTGGTGAGTATAGAATTGGGAAAGGGAGAATTAAGTGGGCAAGAGCAAGTATGGGAAGTAGGGTTTTGGGGGGGCGTTTGTTTTGTTTTGAAAGAAAAGGTATGGGGAGAAAGACTGCAGACACTTCTGCCCAGCAGGATTTATTGTGAAGAAGGTGCTGCTCAAGCATGGAAATATTTCATAACATCCACACATCATAGTTGATTAGTCCGGAAAATAGCATGGGGTGGCAGTTTCATGTGGACAGCATTGATGCTATCCATTTTTTAAAAAAACACCCAAAAAACCTGAATGTATGAGCAGCACTGAGTCCACAATACACTGCTGTGTGGCAATACCTGTGTGGCAAGAAGGAAGGCTTGTAGAGTTGCTTATCTACCACAGTCAGCGCAACCAGGCACTTCAAATAGGCAGGCATAGGCAGGTACAGTTGGCGAGCAAAAAAGTTCGCGAGAGGTTGTAACTTCGGTGGACTTGCTTAGCAAAGCTAGATTCGTGTTAAACAGGCACAGGGCGTTGTGGGCAGCAAGTTATTAAGGCAGCAGGGATCGAGAGGGAAACTTTTAGAAAACGAGCAGTGGCAGATTTGGCCAGGGGAAGTTTGGGGCATGACAGCGTATGATGAGTGCTGGAAAATGCTGCGGCTTTCGTTTCTCGCTTCTTTTTTAAATGAAGCATTTGAGGGCAGGGGAGAAGAGAACGCGTTTGTGGAAGCAAGGCTGCACTTGACAAGGGGAAAGGCCGGCCACACAACGCAGGCAGCGGGACTGGGAAGCCGCAGTCGATTCCGAAGAGGGGGGTCGTCCTCGTGGAGAAGAGCAAGGCGCGTTTATGGGGAGAGCGGTCAGGAGCGGGGGCGTCCGAGGGGCGCCGAGCCAGCTCGCCCCTCCCCAGCCCCCTCAGGACGCGCCTTCCCGCCCCGGCTGCTAAGTAAACAAGTAGTTCCGCAGGAACCTCTCTCCCTCCTCCCTGCAGGCGCAAGGGCCGGCGGTGCCAGGCGCTGGCGCTGCCTCGCCCGGGCCGCCCAAAGGGGACCTTTTCGGGCAGCCTCCCCGGGTCGCGCCCTGCCCCGCTCACCCACCTCTCCGGTCGCCGCAGAAGCCACTGCCTGCCTCCAGCCCTCCTCCTGCTGCCGGGCTCTGCTGCACTCGCGGCAGCAGCGGCGGCGGAGGAAGGCTGGGCGCGGGGACAGTCCTGCCTCCAGCCCGCCCGCCGGCCTCAGGCGGGGCCAATCCCACGGGGGGCAGCTGGGCCGCCTTGCCTCCGTCCCAAGCCGGGCGAGTGGGAGGAGGGGGCTCTGGCGCACGTGGCCGAGCGGGGGGGGGGCTTTCGGGAAGAGGCAGAAGACGCCTCTGGTTCAGGACTTCCTGGGAGGGAGGGAGCTGGTTAGGGTTACTGCGGAGGGAGGGAGGAGAGAGCCGAGCGCGCCAATGCACCTTTGCAGCGGGGTCCCGCCTGTCCTCTCGCCTTCAGGGCTGGCCTTGGCGCCAAGTTCCGGGGTTTAACACCCCTTTCCCGTCGCCCGGGCCCGAGTGAATTAACCCTGGTTGCCAACCAGAGAGAGAGAGCGCGCGCGCAAAGGCCAGGTTTTAAACGGCAGGCTTGGGCACGTCCAGGGCCCTTCCACAGGGAGCACTTCCTGCTCCCCAGCGCCGGCTCTTCTCTTGAGCAGGCTGGCTAGAGGGTGGCAGCGCGAGCCGCTAGCGGAAACTCGCAGCCCAGCTAAGAAACTCCAAACTCTTAAGTCGCCCCAGCCCCTTTTTAAGAGAGCCTTCAAACGCTCAACATACATCGCCTTGCAATTTTTTGCCACAGCCCTGTGAGGTAGGTGAGGGTATTAATGGACATAATGGGTGGGTGCCCCGGTGGAAAATATTGGGGCAGGGGAAAGTAAGTTAACATCCACCAAGTGTTTTTGCAAAGTTGCCAACTTGAATACAGCATTGGAGGGGAGGGGCAGGTAAGCCCCGCCCCGCAGAATCGATCACATGACGCGGTTCACACACACTATTTGAAAGGTATTGCCCATTAACTTTGGGGACCCTGGTCCCCTCATTTTATTTGGCTCCTAGGATTTGGCTCCTATGAATCTTTGGGAGCCCATCAATCTATTGTCCTTTTCAGAAAACTTCCCACAATCTGAGGGCACCTAAAATGCGCCCCTGGTGCAGAAGAAAGGATATTGGATTACTCCCACCAGACCTTTTGCTGAGAAAAGTTTTAGCTCGTGACTAAGGGCGCAAGTCCTTTGGGGGAAGTAAGTTCTGTTAAAAGCCAGTGGAACTTACTTCTGCATAAATATGTGTAAGTTTCAGTTAATCACTTTCTTTATGCTGTATTGAACTCCTGCCCCTTCCAAAAAGAAAAGGGGCAGAGTTCAAGCTTAGGCTTAACCAGGAGGCAGAATACCGACACAGCAGCATATTTTTATACTCACTTTACCTGCCATGGCTCTCAGCCTGTTTACTGAATATCCTATATTGAGTTTTTAATATGTAGTTTGATTAGTAATGTGTAGAAATATGGAGTTTAAAATTAAGGCTCAGAAACGGAGGGTCAGAAGAGTGGTGTGGTGATAATGAAATTAAGCCATTATCCTGAAAATAATGCTTAGCACGTTGTCTCGTACTTCAGAGCATTCAAAGTGCTTCACACATTACCTTTGTTGTAAAACCTTACAAATGCCTATAAATTAGTATTGTCTGGCACCAAGTGGCAAGTAGTTCCAAGGGCAGCACTCACCTGAACTTGGATTTCTTTGGAAAGAGAAATCACTGGAAACCTACAGCATTTTTGCCACATGTGAGTTCATTAGCAAGCTAAAGATGGGTGAAGGCAGATAGCATAATAGTCTTACTAAACAATAATAATAATTTTATTATTTATAACCTGCCTATCTGGCTGGGGTGCCCCAGCCAGTCATGCTCTTACATCACTACCCAAAGAGCATCCCCAAACGGTACCTTCCAGAGCTCTAAACTACAACTCTCCTTTCTTTCTCAATCCAAGCTACATGTGGCATATGTTTAAATAAACATAACTAGTTATGTTGAGGGAGCAGCAGCCCCAGGCTCATGGTTTTCTACTGAAAAGCATCCACTTCTATTTGCCCCTGAAGGTATTGTTTGCAATAAACAGAACTTTTGGAGGTAAGCAGCCAGGAAGTAGCAGTTTGCAGCACACACACAAAAACTGATACAAAACTCCAGTCCAGAAGGGGCCCCATGCTGCTTTTTCTCCTGAATAGTTTTTGTTAAGGTGCTGTGAACTATAGCTCTGTGAGGGATAAACTACAGTTCCCATGAATGGGGGGGGTGTTAAATGGTGTGGAGACAGTAGGCATGCTTGTTTAAATACATGACTACTTGTCCTATGCTCTCAGTCAGATTCAAACTGGGTTCTTTGTTGCTTTACACACAGAGACCCCATCCTTGCTGGGAAAGAGGATGGTGGCTTAAAAATAAACCATCATCTTCAGCTATTTCATAGCTTTTCCAAACGTTTTACCTGTAATTTCCCCTTTAAAAAGGTGTGGGTGGTCACTGATCATTAAGGGACTTTAAGCAGTCACACTGGTCCCCTCAAACCTCTTTCTTGTCCAAATCCACCTCCTTCAGAGCATACTTTGCCTGATTGCAAATGAAGGTTGAGGGGCTATTAACTGGCTTGCCAAATATAATAAAATCTAGCCAACTCATGGTTGATGCTACATTTTAATTGAGAACTTCCTGGCTCACAGCCCACATTTTTAGCCACTACATCAACTACCTTCTCATCTGTGTATAGCCAATATTACACTAGTAACACTTCACAAAAAGAAAAGTATTGCTGCATACATTTTCAGATGCAGTTCTTATATCCCTGGAACGCAGGTCGAAAGCCTACTTTTCCTTACTGAGCACAACAACCCACAATAAACTCCTACTGCATATATTTAATGCATAATGGTTTTCACAGTACATAACCCTTTGAGATGTAATTCCTTGTGACACTTCAACTCTCTCTCCTAAATTATTTATAAATTGAACTTTATGAAGCAGAGATTGGTGCACTTAAAATGCCCAAAATGTCTGCACTAGACACATCTTCCTTTCAGTTACCCCAGTCAATCAGCAAGCCCTCCTGTACTCCTTGTTCTTTCAACCATTGCCCATACCATAGAGATAATCAGCAGGAAGGGAATATTGGTGCCTAGACTCTGGGCTCATCCATACTGTTGTTTAACATGGATAGTTAAGTTTCCTATACCTTCATTAATTATGGGTTGTCCATATAACGTTTTTCTCTAAAACACTTCCATTCCACATTTTCCTCTCCCTCAGTCTGGATTTTCTCATGTTTCTCATATGGCTGCAGCTGGTGTACCAGATGAAACTGGCAAAATGCATTCCTAGCCACAGAGGTCACTTGAATGCATCTGTGAGTACCTCCAAGATATACACCTGCTCCTTTGGGGGGGGGTGCAACCCCATCCAGAAGAGACAGCTGACCTATCTTCTGGACATAGGAACTCCCTCCCCATGTAGCCTATGTCTTCTCAGGGCCCTCATCCAGTCCACCACTGCATTAAGGCACTGGTCCAGCGCTTGCACAGGCTCTCCTGATTCAGACGTTATGGACAAATAGAGTTGCATGTCATCAGCATCCCTATGGCACTGTGCTCCAAAATTGTTAATGACCACTCCTAACAGCTTCAGATAGATGTTAAGCAGTCATGGGGACAACACAGTGCCTTGTGGAATACCATGGCACAGGTGTCAGGGAGCTGAAGAGCACTCTCCAAATGGTACTGTCTGCACTTGACTGTGCAGGTAGGAATAGAACCACTGTAGAACAGTGCCTCCGATATGCACCCCACAATCAGAGGATACCATTGTCAATGGTATCGAAAGCTACTGAGAAGGTTGTACTTCCTGTCCGCCTCCTAATACAAATCATCCATTGGGGTGATCAAGGCCTACGCAGTCCCGAAACCAGATCTAAACTCAGATTGAAGTTGATCTAGATAACCAGTGTCATCCGGCAACACTTGTGGTTGCTCTGCCACCACCTTCCCCTCAAAAAGGTTTTTGGAAACTGGCTAGTAGTCATCACACATCACCGGCTCCAGGATGACTTTTAAAGCAGTGGCTGCAACACTGCCTCTTTAAGCATGGTTGGCCCCACCACATCGTGCAATGATGCATTTGTAATACCCTGGACCTGACTTTCCACACCATGGCTTTAATCAGCCAGGAAGGGCAGAGGTCCTTGCAGATCTTCAGTAGATCTTCAAATGAATGTTGCACAGCCGAAGTCCTTTGATGGCACTATAGCTATGACAGTGCATATCCTATTACCCTAAGTTCTCAGGCAGCTTCCCAAATTCATTATGGTTGCATGTTGTGTTTCCCAGAACCTCTTGAGGTCACTGTCCTCACTCAGTACTGCAGCACTTGCTGTACCATGCTCTTAATTTTAAGTGTCATCCCATACTCGCTGTGTGCAAGACTGAGTGTTTGTTCTAAAGAGTCATGTTCACACAGTGCCCAATTTCCAGTTCCATTGGGTGGGTGAGTCTGCGCAGGCCTCTTAAAAGTTCTGTTTCTCTGGAAGGGTACAGCTGCTTGCAATTCTCATTCATTTCATGTTGTTCAGGGTGCTTGAAACACCAGGTAGAACAAAGAATATGTAGCAAATCCAATCTGACAAATATCACATATCCACAGAGTGTAAGATTTTTAGTGCTGGGTGCAGCAGGCATAGCAAGAACAAAGATAGCATTTTATCTGTTGATAAAGAAATACATTCTCACCCATCCTATGTAGCACATCTATGCTGGCATTGCAAGCTACTGGTGTAGAAAAGGCAGGCGTTTCCCACTGATTGCAAGCATATACACTTCTTTCAGAAGCCTGAATAAAAATGGTGATCCCACTTAACTAGCTCTTAACTAGCCATTTACAGATTCAATAGCCAGGTTATATGCAATGTGATACTATGTTTTTCATTCCTCTGAGGGTCAATGTGCTCCTTTTATGTGTAGTATTATCTATCAGATTTCCATTGAGAAGAGTAATACCTCAAATGTTAAAAACCTTACTCAAGGCTTATTGTCATTCAGATTCAAACACACCACCATTATCTTCCCTGCTCAGGGTCAACGCTCCCTTGAGCAATTACTCCTATTTAATTTTTACACATTGCACTATTGTAAGCCACTGAATTAGTTTATCTCCAGCAGCTCCTCTTTGTTACATGCTGAACTAGTTAAGAGCAATGCCCTGAAGAAGAAGTAGCAATGGAAAGCAGAGGACTATAACAAGTATAAAATAGTTTTAGGCAGGGCCATCTCTTTCCAACTTTTGTTGGTTGCCAAAATAACAGAGATATTTGTTTGGTATGTTAATCACAAAGAGAATATGGGCTCATGTCCCATTTGCAGGCATTGAAGTTTCTGCATATTATTGAACCTGACGTAGGCAGGATGGCAAAAGTTAAGTAACACTAAGCTTCTATCCCAATTTATGAAAGCAGTTGTTAAAAGAGTTTCAGTTGGTTCCTTACGTGGCTGACTAAAATCAATGTTAGCATATGCAAACCATCTGTATAGTGAAGATACTTGATCTATCAATGTGATGACTGTTCCAGTCGAGTCAGTAAACTATAATAGTACATATCCCCAGCTCCTAACGGGAGTGCTCCTATTTAGGGTTCCTGAGAGCCAGGGGCAGGAATCTTGTAACAGTGTTTGGGACTCTCAGGACTAGCCACCCTCTTCCTCCAGCAAGGCTTTGCTGCTGCCTTTTGTAGGTGTGCAGTTCACTTAGGATACTTACTCAGAAGATCCAGGGGGCAGAAGGGGGCAGCCTGAAGCATTTCCCATCTAGGTGAATGACAAAGAGCTGCAGCAACAGACTGGCTGAGGACTCTGTTTCAAGGAGCATGTTGGAGCCTTCTCTACCAACAACCCCACTTCTGAGTGAGAATCCTTCCCTGGAAATATCATCTGGATTTTAGCTCTTATTTTACTCCTGGCCAACAACTCAAAGTAGGAGGAATGGCTTAAAGCTTGAGAGTAGAAGAGAATTACTCTGAAAACCAGATTGGATGCTAATCACTTTTAGGACTATTCTTGAAATGTATTTGTTGGTTTTATAACAGTGAACTGTTGTGGCTTCTCCTAAAGAATCCTAGGAACGTCGTTTATTACAGGAATCTCCCCATTTATGCAAGGGTTGTGTTCTAAGTTTCTAAAAAAACTAAGTTATAAAATTAAGCTTATACTTTTTCTGTTACATACTAAAAAGGCCATGTTTTAAGGACCAATTCATATTTTTGTAGCATATAGACAGATTTGCATGTGTACAGGAGATACACAATTGGCCAGTGGAGCTGGTCAGCATGTGTATTCATACTGCACATCCACCGGGATGTGCTTCCGGCTCCAGATTTTATTGTGCTTGCAGCAGTAAACACAGAAAAGAATGTAGTAGACACATGTCATGGCAATTAGCTGTAACTGGCTACAGTTTGCATCCATTGTATTTTGTCAAATACACGCCATCATTTAAAAGCACTGATTTTATACAGCAAACATATTGTCATGTAATGTCCAAAGCAGGCACTCTATCCATTATTTTGCTCCTAGCATTCCATGTTCCTAACTGGAATCTGGCTTGGTAAAATAGTGATCTAATGTGCAGGAAAGAAAATGAAGCGTTGGACTTTGTATCCTGTGCACTGTTGCCTAACTAGCATTTTAATAATTATCTTGAGCATCTGGTGCCATTTAACCCTGCCCCCCTCCGAGCTCCTTTGAATCTTGGCATTCTTTCCAGTTCTAGGCTGTCTCTATGAGTAAGAGCCAAAGTGCAGAAGACAATTCCCATCCATGTCATTTTGCAACTAAGAAGTCCTAGAGACATTAAGTAATAGTCAATTTTACTCACAGTAAATTATAATTTCACCATCCCTCAAAGAGCACACCACTCCCAGTGAGGCTGTGAGGCAGATCCAATCCTAATGTGCAGCACATTCACTCCATCAGTATCTCTTTTCAAGTAAGAGTACTTGTACCACAACCAGAAATAGTTACCCATAAAAGGTGAGTAGGAGTCAGCTGGAAATGCATGAAGGTGCTAGATGAATGAGAGACCCAAAGACAGGCCATTGGCTCTTAAAGAACTAGGATAGGATAGACACCATGCTAAACTAACACCAGTACTTAGACCTGAAAGTTAGCAAGAACTATCTCTGTAGTGTCCCTACTTCGCAGGGGCTCAGCAATGGAATTTAGTTTTCAAAGCAGAAACTCACCAGACAGATCTATCCTTTGCTCTATAAAGAACAGCTACCTACTACTTTGTACTGTTAGCTTTCAAACCACTCACAGTCTGCACAGTGACACGTCATCCACAAAACTCTCAGACTCCACTGAGGATATTCTACTCACAGATGTCTGAACATACGTTTGCTGTGTCTTAGTAGGCAACTAAATTGCTTTAATCTCAAAGGAGAACCTTTTATTTCATTCGTCTCAGCAGTTAAAATAAATTCAACCTAAACAGTTTGGTGTGCAAAGGAATTAGGATGGCAATCACCTGAACATATTTTAAGGGGAATTTATTAACGTTTAGTGCAAGTTTACAATACCTGAGGTGGGATGTTGCTTTAAAAAGGCATGTGAAGTCTTCTTAGAGTGGGGGGGGGCATGCTTAGTAGTTGTGTTGTAGTAGTATCGCAAATATGCCCAAGAGCTGTTATCAGGCTTTTAATTTGTGAGGCATCATAAAGCCAAAGGCAGTGGCTCCTTTGTAGTAGGTGCTTTGAAGTCTTTGGCAACAGCGAGGCCTCTTAGTCTTAATTTGGAAAAGTCTTCAGAGGTTGAGCATCCTCTGAGTTGGAGGGGGAGGGATCCTGTTATCAGCTAAGAATAGATCAAGCTACATTTGCTCACATGGATGAGCAGAGAGTAAGCTGACCCCAACACACAGGAATGTATAGGGGAAATTTCCATCTTCTATGACAACTAGCAAATAAGCATGCACAGTCATACCTCAGGTTGCGAACGCTGCGAGTTGCGCGTTTTCAGGTTGTGGACTGTGCCGAACCCAGAAGTACCAGAACGGGTTACTTCTGGGTTTTGGCGCTCGTGCATGCGCAGAAACACAAAATGACATCATGCGCAGAAGCGCCAAATTGCATCACACGTGTGCGCAGATGTGGCGCTGTGGGTTGCGAATGCTGCGGGTTGTGAACATGCCTCCTGCACAAATCACGTTCGCAACCAAGGTGTGACTGTATGCTGCTTCAAGGCAAGGCTTTCTTGCTCCACCCAGTCTCTACCTAGCATGTGTGTGTACACATACACCCAACAAGATCTGTACAAATTATTTATTGACCCTTAGCAGTTGTGCAACACTAAAAAAAAGTATCCCTAAACAGCTTATGACACCAAATAGAAGCAATCAGCCACAACCCTGACATATGGGCTACATTCCCTGAAAACCTTGTAGCATCGTTTCCCCTCTATCCCGCACCTCCTCTTTCTTGGGTGATCATCTATGTAACACTAACAAAACAAAATCACCCACAACCAGCCAACTTGTTACAGCTGGGTTCCCAAGGCATCACAATTATCACCAAAAGTTAAATGGAACAGACATTTAAACATAGTGCTTTTCCAAAGAAAAGAAAAGGAGGAGAAAAAGAAAAAAAGAAAGAAAAAGAATTCCCCCAAGTCCCTCAAAGGCCTCCTGGCCAATTTCATATATATTAGTGTTTGCTGTGGTTTGTTCCTGTTCAGATCTTCCAAACAAGGACACACACTCTCTTCATCTTATTGGGGTGCCACAATTCAGCACAGCAGCCCACTTAGTTGCCTTCCACTGATGGGCAAGTTTGAGGAGATCCCTTCCAAGAAAGAGGAGAGCAGTAAAACAACATACATGTAGAAAACACTCAATCCTTAAAACAGGAGTGTACACACCAGTTGAAGTAGTCAGCTGATGATGGAGAAGTGCGGCCTTGATGTAACATGGGCTGCTTGTGCTCCTGAAAGAAGAAACTGGTGCTGAAGTTGCATCATTGTCCAGAGGGATCAGTTCTTAAAAATGGGGCAAGAGGCTGACAGCGATGTGCAGATCAAGTTCTCCAGGCACAGTCACAACAAATAGCTTGAAAACGGTGTCACTCTGCTCCATGTAGCCTTGTTCCAATATTTCTGCAGGATTCAGACAGTCAAGCCTGGAGCAGTCGTAACAAAAGCAGCCTCAAGAGCAAGCAGGGAGAAGCAATTCCCTGTCAACAGTCAGCAAGTCCTACAGCCCTTTTAAATATGGAGAAACAGATTCAAACACACAGTACCCCAGCGACATGGCAAAGGTTCAGTCTTAATTCTTTCCCAGGAAGAGATCGGCAGGGCAGGGCAGATATACAGAGTACCACAATCACTTCAGCTCGCCGAGGAAGTTCAGGAGTGCTTTGTGGAACTCCTGAGGCTTATCAAGGTAACAGGCATGGCCAGCTCCAAGGAGCATGACAACTCTGGATTTGGGAATCTGTTGAAGGCTCTGAAGAGACTGAGTGCCCAAGCCAGTATCACGCTCTCCATAGATAATCAACGTTGGAATCTAGAGAGATCAAAACATTAACACATCAGTAATGTTCTAATAGGCCTGGTGGAAGTGAGCATGGGAAGTACAATCCCTGGAGCACTGCGGATGAAGAAATGCCATACTTTTATGTATGGGCACTTGTGGACGCTTCTTTGAAAGCTCTGCTGGAAATGTATTTGTAACATTTCTGGGCTTCCTTTCCAGCCAAAGCAAGCGCTCAAGATGACATACAAAAGCACACATAAATCAGAACATTAAAGAGCAGCAGATTGAAAACTACTATAAGGCTATGCACCCTTATAATATACATTTTAGCTGAAAGTGAAAAGGTTATAGGGGCCAATCATCAGCTTGGTAGGAAGTTTGAGATTGGGATTTACAATTGCAGATGTACTATTCCCCCTCGATTCTCACCTGATGAGAATAATAATAATAATAATAATAATAATAATAATAATAATAATAATAATTATTATTTATACCCCGTCCATCTGACTGGGTTTCCATAAAGCAGCAGCTCATACAATATTCAGATATGGAAAGGCATATATATATATATATATATATTTGCTTTCGTAGATTTTCACGGGTACAGGAATGCAGGTTTTGGTGTCTTCGGGTGTCTTCCCGTGTAAGAGTTGGGGTGTCTGTGCGACGTTTCGACGAGGTCTCACTCGTCATCTTCAGGCTGGTGCTTTCGGCTTCTTGTTACTGGAACAGAGCCAAGCTGGAAGGTTTCCTCCCCGTAGAGGTGAGATATTTGCTTTCGTAGATTTTCACGGGTACAGGAATGCAGGTTTTGGTGTCTTCGGGTGTCTTCCCGTGTAAGAGTCGGGGTGTCTGTGCGACGTTTCGACGCTCTGTTCCAGTAACAAGAAGCCGAAAGCACCAGCCGAAAAACCTGCATTCCTGTACCCGTGAAAATCTACGAAAGCAAATATCTCACCTCTACGGGGAGGAAACCTTCCAGCTTGGCTCTGTTCCAGTAACAAGAAGCCGAAAGCACCAGCCTGAAGATGACGAGTGAGACCTCGTCGAAACGTCGCACAGACACCCCGACTCTTACACGGGAAGACACCCGAAGACACAAAAACCTGCATATATATATATATATATAGAGAGAGAGAGAGAGAGAGAGAGAGTTAACTGAGATAGGACAGCCGGTGTTTGATGCACTACTGTCCCATATGGTCAGCTACATACCATGCTGTATACATCATCTGGACTAACACAATGGCCAAGCGACTGGCCACAGGGCTTATTTCCACCAGCTTCTTTCTTTTGTGATTATGAAGCCAGGGTGATTGCTATGCCTGGCAACGCTCATCATCACTTCACTTTTGCAAAGCTCCACATCTCCTTCCTAATTATGCATTTCAATGTACACCAAATAAATCTGATTCAACAAGTGTGCCTGTTGCCAAGATGCAAAGCAGAAAGTCTACCTAGAGACCTTCAGGCAGAAGAGGATGTTGGGAACCAAGTATCTCCCAAAGGAATACATTATTACAAACTTACATGACTGCACGCTCATGTGAGGGACTAAATGTACAAAACGTGTTGGCACAGAAGAAAGATGTACAAGAGTAGCAAATGAAGTGCCCTCCAGATGCTGTGGACGACATCTCCCATAAGCCCCAGTTAGCATGGCCAGCGGTCAGGAATGTTGTCTGCAACACCCGATGGGAACCACAGTGGCTGCCTCTTGCTATAAGGAGTAGGTAGGCCAGTGCAACTGAGAGAAGAACCTGTTCTCATTGTAATCTGGGTGGAGTCCTGTACATCTTCTGCTCTGCAGAAGCGTTGCACCCAGAATCAGGCGGATGAAACAAGAGAGCATACATTTCCGTACCTAAAGAAACTGTTTCCATATACAGTGGTACCTCGGGTTACATACACTTCAGGTTACATACACCTCAGGTTACAGACTCTGCTAACCCAGAAATAGTACCTCGGGTTAAGAACTTTGCTTCAGGATGGAAACAGAAATCGTGCTCCGGTGGCGCGGCAGCAGCGGGAGGCCCCATTAGCTAAAGTGGTGCTTCAGGTTAAGAACAGTTTCAGGTTAAGAACGGACCTCCGGAATGAATTAAGTTCTTAACCCGAGGTACCACTCTACAGAAGAGTTAATACTGAGGCAGCAAAAGGCAGAGACAGAATGGAATGGTGGGAAAGATGCCTAACCAGGAACAGAGACAAGAGGCTGTATTAAACTAACTTTTACTCAGAGTAGAACCTTTAAAAATAATGTTAGTCATAAGCATTGATTTCAATGGATCTACTCTGAGTAAAAATGGTTAACTAAAACCCAAGGAGGCAGAAAAGCCTGGAAGCTGTTCAAAGTTACTGAACTCTGTTATTTTCCTGAAATTTCTTATCCTTAATCCAGTATGTATTCCATTCCCCGCCCCCTGCAAAAAAGTCAAGCAGGCCTAAAGCTTCCTTCTAAACAATGAAGGTCAACTTCCCTGGGATGCCAGATGTTATGCCAAATTCTGTACCTGCTGTGTGTACACATTATTGGTTTTACACAGGTTCCCTTCAAAGCATGAGAGATGCACTTGTGAACGAAGGCTAGGCTGACATTCACTTTTTCCGCTCCACCACTAGAATCGTGTGCTAAGACTTGCCCCCATTATATCTTTATCAAATGAGCTGCAGGCCACAACATTAGAAGGGACACCGTGACACAGCTCCCTCTCTCTTACCTTGACCTGCTGATACTGCTGAGTAGTGAAGTCCTTGGTGCCTACAGGTGCAATGGGCACAAAGCCCTTCAGCTGCTCCCCACTAGCCAGAAGGAACGGAATAGAATAGCGACCACTCATGGAAGAGCTTATCAAAACAGGCTGCTGGAGTCCCAACTCCTTGAAGACTTGCTGCAGGAAAACAACACGGCCTTGTGCTGTCTCAACAGCGCTGGAGCTTGGGGACTCCCCATAGCCTGTTGAGAAACAGAAGGAACTGGGGTAATTAAGACAGCCAGGACACACACAGGCAACAATCAACATGCACTGGTGGAAAAACATGAGACTGATTCCAGCTACTAACTTTACCAACTGATCCCCATTGCCCAAACTGAAGAAAACTATGCCTTGCACAAGCTCAGGCCACTATCATCACTTTGTTAAGCACACAGATCTAGGTTCTTTCCTCAAGAGGATGGTTTTCCTCTGTCCAATCCTGTGGACAATCAGGGTCTTAGGAAGGTTGCAGAGACAGAGTTAACTGATCTTTGCCAGTGGTGGTTTCTTTAGTTAGTTAGTGGTTAAGAGGGTGAGCCATGAGCCAAGCGCCTTCCATTTCAAATCAACCAAGTAATCTATAAGGTGGTCTCCTGCAAGTCACAGCCTCTCAGTATTATGGGAGCAATATTATTGAATTACCTTACAGTGCTATGGTAGGAATTACCAACATATTTGATTCCTTCTCTCAAAAATGCAGTGATTATGAATGCAAGCATCATTGTCATTTAAAGAACCTGCACCAGCATTAAGTGTGTGGGGTGGGGGGAGAAATCACTCCACTAGCACTGAGGTTTGCTGCAAAATGCAGAGCTGAGTTTAGCTCCTATGAAACGAAGACTCAAGGAAGCTGAACATTCAAGGAGAGATAACTACATGGCTTTGCTGCTAAACCAACTAATTTTCATCCTGAACTTACTAGCAATTACTTCTGGCTTCCTTTGGAGAAGATGCAGCGATCTGTCTAAAATTTATACCACTAAGCAAAAAGAACCTTCAAATCATAGGTCACTGCTTACTGCTAATTAGCAGCCACCTTGTGCTCTAATGCAAGCCAAACTTATCTAGGCTAGTTCTGTCACATCTCCAAGGCAATGAGTAACTATGACAAAGAATCCCAGAGCAGGGACCAAGCATTGCCCTCTAGTGAACAGTGTTGCCTGAAAGAGGAATATATCCAAGAAAGATGGGCAGTGCTGTTTTCCCTTGTCTCATTCGTCACAGACCTTACAGCACCCTGAAATGATGGGAGCTGTAGTCCAACAGCATCTAGGGTCCTAAGATCAAAGAACACTGAAAGCATCATTGGAATCTGGTGGCCTCATGGAAGATCTTCTAGGCAATCATTTGCCAGCCAGCAGTATAACTGGCTTATTCATGGCCATTGGGCTAAGCTGTCTGGGAATGATGTGAGTTATAGTCTAACGGCTGGGGAACTCAAGAAAACTGCCTGACTTTGTACAGTACTTCAGTCACTTTTCCCCCAATGTGATTGATGGGACAGGGATTTTGGCAGGTCCTTTATTTCTGTGGCATTCATGTTGTGAAGGAGTTAAGGATCCCTTTACCACAGTGGTGGCCAAACTGGCCCGCCAGCTGTTTTGGGACTACAATTCCCATCATCCCGGGCCACTGGTCCTGTTAGCTAGGAATGATGGGAGTTGTAGTCCCAAGTTTGGCCACCACTGCTTTACCAGTTGTTGGCATCCATCTGCCTTGAGAGACAATGGAGTGTGCCTCTGGGGTGAAGTCAAACTGCTGCGTTAGCAGCACCAAAGTAACCTCCCCAGGGTGCAGGCCTGGGAAGTGTGTGTGAAGGTCTTGGGCTGCCCAGACAACAAGACCCTCCTCTCGGCCTTGCTGATGTGGTCCAAAGGACAGCACAGCACTACGTTTGGCACCAGCCTGGCTACAGGAGTTGCCAGAATGAGGCGTACAAGATGCCATTCAACTGTCTTAGGGATTTACTCCTTAGCCTTTTCTTCTCCAGAAGATATCCCACAAAACAGAGAAGGTTTAGGACCAGAGTTTTCCTTGTCCAAGAAGGGCTACCTTCCCAGACTGACTAGCCCAGTCTGCCCCTCACTTCCTCTACAACATGAGCAGAAACCGCCGCCTTGACTGTAGGAGCCACTATTGGTTTCATCTGATCAATTCGCCAAAGCTTGTCTTTGTATGGAGGGAAAGTCCCAAACTCACTGAGGGTTTGAGACCCATCAGCTACCCTCACCTGGTTAGATGGCCAGTCAAAGCTGCTCCTGGGCTGTGGCTGCTGTTGCATGCTGACAGCTTCTAGGAGCCTCAGCTGAGAGCTGAGTACGGAGTCGGGACCAATGATAGACAAACTACCCCAGGAGAAGCATGACACGTCCCCCCCCCCCCATGAGGTACAGTGGTACCTTGGGTTACGAACTTAATTCATTCTGGAGGTCCGTTCTTAACCCGAAACCGTTCTTAACATGAGGTGTGCTTTTGCTAATGAGGCCTCCCGTTGGTGGCGCGCAATTTCCGTTCTCATCCTGGGGCAAAGTTTGCAACCCGAGGTACTACTTCCAGGTTAGCAGAGTTTGTAATCCGAAGCGTTTGTAACCCGATGTACCACTGTACTACCTCTCCCCAAACACCCTTGCACGCCAAACCTTTACCCCTGCCCCAGTTATGTGGGAGTAGTTCAGTGAACACAGTAAGTGGTGCTTTTTCTTATACCTTTGCTCACTGTCAACTAAAGTGCCAGTGATGAAGTTAGATACACACATTTTTATGTTATTTCTCCCTGATGAGCACATAAAGCTCCAACATGGGTAAGTCTGCAGCTTATTCTCACCAGGCAAATCAATGGCTATTGCACGATATCCATTCTCAGAAAGTAAAGCTAGTGTCCCCAATTCTTCCCATTTTTTGGAATTGAAGGACTGACCATGCAGGAAGATCACTGCCAACCTGGGAAAGGAAACAGAGTGTATAGTCTATTTGCAAATGAAGAAACAAACAACAAATACAGAAGTAATGATAGCCTGGATGGGAGTGGGAAAGCAGTAAAGATTTTCTGAAAGGGAGGGTATATACACACTCCAGCGCTACTGAGCTGCACACAGCCTAGAATTAAATGTAAATGAGGAAGAGAGTAACACAGGACTGCAGCAAAGGATATACACATATTTGAGATACAGTGGCATAGTAAACAGTACTCAGGTTCTCCAACACAGAAAAATGAAAGTAAAATATTTTATAGGTGTGATTATTGGGAATGAGGATTGCAGATCGTTACCATAGATGTCACCAGCACTCACCAATAAGAACTCATGTCAAAGAAAGTGAGAAATGATTACATTATATGACTAACAGCAAGGATTTTGTTAGTGAAATATTGGAAAGAGAAAGGATTTCCTCATCTGAGGTAATAGTTTACAAAACTTTGGGAACTGGCAGCTTTACATAAAATTATCTAGTTGCTTTGGGTCTGACAAGGGTGGAATCTATCTATCTCTTTAGTGCTGAAATATTGTGCTTGACAGCTGGGAAAATGAGATTCTTTACAACAAATGTGCTAGCTGAGGAAAAAGGTGTTTGGATCTTCTGCAATAACGTACTAGGACTTGCACAATAAAGCTACCACCTGAAAAGTCCAATAGGTTAGCACAACAAACATAGGAGGAAAACTTCAGCATCAGCAAGACTCAGCAGGCTATTGCTACGTCGAACATTTCTGCACTTTGCTGGAAAGAAACAAAAAGATCTGTGAAACAGCTGACCCAGAGGTAAAGTCTAGATCTGGATACTTCACCATCGTAACAGTCATCTTTTGGTACCTCTAAGTGGAAAAGTAACTGAAAAGCCAAAATGTATTTATTCTCCCAAGTGCTGAAGGATCATTTTTAGCAGCAGAAGTGCAGCTACCAGGATAGTTTTAATTCAAAGATGCTTTGAATAACAGCCATCTTGGTTTAGTCAACAAGTGCTTGCGTATCTGCAGAGGCACAGAATGCACTGCTGGATCAAAGGAAGAACAATTTGTCAAAATTTGTTTTGTCTCTAGTAGTCATATTATTGCATGAGGACTCACTACTAGAATCATAACCTAAGCTGATGCAGTTGCAAACTGTCAGTATGGACAGGCTGCCATGGAACTTGTTTATTAATTAAGGTGACAAGGGCCATTTTATCTCATTACAGTCAGAGTTTGGGGGGGGGGGCTTACCTTTCAGTGAAGGGTGGCCCATCTTTCTGTACCTGTACAGCTTCTCTAAAGAAAACAGAGGGATTTTGCAGGACTGTCCCTGTCAAGATGGTGATGTTGCCTGTGCCTTGACCCTTATTCATTTCTTCCTCCATAGCCCGTGGCTTGGGAATGTCTACCGAGGATGTGAATCTCTCATGCTGGATTGCCGGCAGCAACAGGTAGAGGACGAAGGTGACAAGGACTCCTAAGACCAGCAGCCCCAGCCTGTTGCGGATCAAAGTCATAGTCATCTTTTCTGAAAGAGTTTGAGACAGAAAGGAAGGAAGAGAAACCACTAGGATCAGAGAATTTGAACACGGGCAAGGAAACAGGTGAACTCTATACAGCAACTCAAATTGCAGGATTACAATGGGTAAAGGCTCAGGAAAAATTAAGGAGGCTGTGTCCAGAGTAGCCTCTCTTTGGGCATGTGGCTTTCTCTGTAACAGCATGCATACTCCAAATAAATAATAAAATGATCCCACTGGGTAGTGGTGCTTTGATCCGGGTTCAGTGTGGGAACCGTATATCCCCAAAACCTCTTCTGATTTTGTACCACAGAAACCTAGTCCTTTTGCTGAGAGGTTCAGAGAACCCAAGATACCCCATCTTGCTCAACATTAGCTACTTCAAGTTTGTCCCTGCATCAGTGATATTCTCCAAGTCTTTACGATACCTGCTGGAGCTGGGTAGGCTGAGCCCAAAAGTTGCAATTGCCCAAGCAGCTTAAGAACAATTAAGTTCTACTAATGCTTCAGCCTGCTTCTACACATTTTCAGTACATCCTCCAGGAAGAGCTCTGCTGGGTCCCATTTGCTGCAGTGGCCAACTAGATGCCACTGGTAAGCCCACAACCTGGGCATGAGCACAATGGCACTCCCTCACTGTTTGCCCTGGCACTCAGAAGGGCTGCCACTCTGATTTTACACCAGACAAAGAAAAAAGGTGGGCTGGCATGGGCCACACTTTCAATGGGCCCCAACCAAGCGCTCTGCACTTGTGCTCCTCACCTACAGAGGGCAGAGTAAACAACTGCCTGCTTGCTCACATCATGGCAGATGGGCACACAGTAACAATGAAAAGAAGTACAGCAGCAGCTTGAAACAATGAGAAGGTTGGGCCTGTACTAAGAGGCAGGGTACTAATGATAACTTGACTGAGAGCTCTCCAAAACCTGCAACTGGCACTGACAACCTGCCATTAATAAAAAGAATGTATATTGCACCATGCCTCTTCCCCAGCACAGTGGTCAGGGTCTGTCTAGAAGGCTGGCCTATCGTGTTTTTATCAGCACACAAATGGCAAAAATTCAGAAATGCGTTTCACTCCCCAGTTTACTGGATTTCTATGCTAATGAATGCAGAAATTCAGCAGCGACTCACACAGTTATTATTGCACAGGAGACCTGTTAGTGAAAAGGTGACAACTCAATCCTCTTTTCTCTCTCCCCGTTTGCAACCCACCTTTCTCATACCCGTCCAGAGGGAGCCTGCTAGGTGTCCCTCTGTTGCCTCTTCCCAATACCTTTTCCAAATCCCCCCAGGTTTTTTCAAAATTTATTTTGCTGACTCACAACACACATGTTCAACAAGCATAATGCAATATACCTAATGTAACAAATAATACAAACTTTGCAGCCAAATGGAATAGCTGGTATCTCTAAACGGACTCTCATTGGTTGGCTTGTTTATCATTAGGCTGTTATTCCCATAGGAAACATGTTCCCATAGAAAACAAAGTTACACTTCTCCTTATAGTGCCTAAGGCTGTACATGATCCTAAACTCTTAACATTCCAGTAGACATTGAAAAGGCTCATTTTTTTTTTTAGTAAATGCATTGCCTCTTAAATCTCCCTTTCCTTAATTCTAACGATAATAGCTAATTCAACCATAAACTATATCCTACACTCTTAGGAGCCTTTTCTCCAGGGAAGGCAGACTGATATTTGTTCTATTTCGTAGTTACAGCTAATATTGCAGCTGTCAGTGAGTGAACCGTCATATCACTATTCTCTGGTAAAACAGCATTTTAATCATATCATTACATGCTATTACCAATGGGCAATGAAACAGGGGCAGGAATCTAACATTTGGTGGGCCCTCAGTTCCCCAGCCCTGGTCAAGAGGTCCTGTGCAGCTCACTCAACAGTGGGCAGGAAGGGGGGGGGATTCCTGTTCCCATGAGCCCCAACCAGAATGACCAACAGTCAGGGATGACGGAAATTGCAGTAACATTTTGTGAGACAGAACACACCTTGATAAGGGGGAGGCAAAAGAGGGAAAGGACCCCAGATTCCGAAGATGTTTCAAAACGTGCTGCTGATTTTCAGCAACTGGTATTCAGAAACAGTACGGCCTCAAACTGTGGAGACACAGCACAGTCACCATAGAAAGTAGCCACTGCTAGACTTCTCCATGAATTTGTCTAATCCTCTTTCAAAGCCATCCAAGTTGGTACCCATCACCACTTCTATAATTTAACTATGCACTGCATGAAGAAGTGCTTTTTTTATCTGTCCTGAATTTTTCAACATCCAGCTTCACTGGATCTCCGCAAGTTCTAGTGTTATGAGAAAGGGAGGAAAACTTTTATCTATCCATTTTTTCCATGCTGTGCATATTTCTATAAAGCCACCTCTTACTTGCCTTTTCTCTAAACTGAAGAGTCCCAAATGCTGCAACCTTCCTTCACAGGAATAAACAACTTTCACAGAAGCTATCCCAAGATATTGCATACCTCACAAGGCTTGCGGTGATGGTAAATCTTAGCTAGTTTTCATTCCTTTGTATCAGTTACTAACTACTTTTTACTCAAAATAAAGAAGGGACAGAGATAGTCAAAACAAAGCTGCACACTAGTGAGAAATTCAAAATTGTAAGAAAGAAGGGCCATAGCTTCCTGGCTCAGATTTCAATTTATCCTTCAAGACTTATCCTTATTCACCATAACCTTTCACCAGCTACCTTGTTGGATTTTATCCAGCAGCTGGGCTGCAGATTTGCTGTCCTTGAAGATGTAGGTTTTTCCCTGGTGCACCACCTTTAACTTTGCAGGGCTCAAGACGTAAGCCCGAGCTCCTGCCTTCAGGAACTGTTGCTTGAGTGCAACGAAATGCTTCCGCCTGGCGTACGTGGCAGGGCTGAGGTCAGGAAAGAAGGATACCTTGTGTCCGTTGAACTTTGTTGTCTGGGAAGCCCACGGTGCGTTCAGTATCCTCTCCCGATGGCGTACATCTGAGAGAGTTATTAGCACTGTACTGCCACTACCCTCGTGGGCATGCTTTGCTGGGAGACGGTATGCACTTTCAATGCAGATGGGAACCTCTTTCCCATTTAAATCCAAGGCAGCTGGCATCAGATTTTCTAGGTACGGAATGAGGTTGACATCTCCAACAGCTGCTGGGACACCAGTGACCCTTAAGTTCCGAGCTCGCACTCTGTTCTCTAGGCTCTCCAGCCTGCGGTCGGCCACCAGGCGCCCTAACGCCAGTTCCCTCATCAGAGTGGAGTGTTTGACAACACAGCTTTGCGTGGACACCACCTTTGTTTCCAGAGCTTCTACCCGACGGTCCGTCTCTTCCAGGTGCTTCTCCAGCCTGGCCAGTCCAGCCGAGAGAGAAGCCAGGGCTTGACCTAAAGCATCCCGCTCAGATATTATCTGCTCCAACAGCTCTTGTATTGAATTTGCCACGGACGAAGAGAGGTGCACCCGACGGATTCTTCCACCGTCTTTCAGGAGCATAGCGCTCCTATCTCTTGGGTGCCTCTGAGCCCCAGCCATTCACCTCAGCAAAGAGGAAACATTAACAACCTCAAGAAGAAGCAGAGACCATTCCTGCCGGGACAAGCACACAGCTTCCCACTGCTCCTGCCTGGTTAAGTATAGCAAGACACACCCTTGTTTACAAGCCTTTTTTTTTTAACCTCCCACTTGCACACACACCTTCCCTTTTTCCCCTCCTCCAATTCCTTCAGTGACACAAAAAGGAGCATGAAGCAGGCACCTCCGTTGAGGAAACCCTAACTGGACACTTGCTGAACACAGATGCAAAACTGAGTTGTCAGTTGTTATGGCAATTGTATTATTATATGCATGCCAACATCCACATCCCAGAACCCCCAGATGTCCTACTCAGCAAACTAGTCTCCCATGTAGTTGCAGCCACAGGTGCTCATAGATTTAAAAAGGAAGGAGGAGGCAAAACCAGGGAGCCCCAAAATGTCACCTGCTCCATCCCTCTTTTGGAAAACTCCCTCAGAGATAACAAATAGGTATACATTTTCAATGGTCTTGGGGGCCTGGTCAAAATCCCAATAAACTAAATACAGTATAGCAGAATCGGGAAGGAAGGGAGGGCGTTCTTTGCCATGGAGGAGTGTGCTTTTTGCCGTTTAAGGTGAAGCCGCTGCGGAGTTAAAACGAAAAGGAATAAAAATTCCTGAAGTAAACAAAGAAGGGTTTGCGCGGCGCTTAGCAACAACCAAGCTAGGCTTCTCGCCTCCTTCGATGCAAAACCTTGCAGAGAGGAGGCGGGAGAGTCTCTTAGCCAACTCTGACCCCCACTTCTCTCTCCCCCACCCCCTCCTGGCGGGTCTGGCCGGCTGGTCTCCCCCACATCCGAGCTCCCCAACCCCTACAGTCCCTGCGCGCGGCGGCGGCGGAAGCTTCTCCTCTGCCAGCCACGAGCTTTGCAGGCAGCCAGCGAGCGAGCCCGGCAAGCGCTTTGCTCCCCCGCCCAGAGGACAGCCCGGCCGGCCCGTGACGGTACCTTCACTTAGCAGCCTCGGCGGCAGCTGCGTCCTGCCTCCTCCCCCGCCCCCTGCGACACACTTCGACCCGGCTGGCTCGGAGCGAATGGCGCCACGGCGAAGCCTCCCCGCCCCGCTTCCACGGGGCCTAGCAGAAGAAGAAGCCGTCGGCCTGCGTGCCTTGCCCTTCTCCTCCAGGCGGAAGGCTACACCTAGCGGCCGGAGGAGGGACTACGCGGCGTCTCGGGCAGGAGCGACGCAGAAGGCGTGGTCGGGGCCTGGTCAGCTGCGGAGGGCGGGAGATCCCCTGCTTGCCTTATGCATATTCATATGCATGTATGCTCATGAATACACGATGATCGCAGATCGCGATGGCAAATTAGGAACTCTGTGTGTGTGTACGTGTGTACCCCACAGTAGCTTTGGGCTGTGCCAACTCATGCATCCAAAACTCCAAGTGAGTGCCCCCCCCAGCCCAAATCTGCCTTGGGTGCAAAGACACTGTCAAATGTGACTTATTATTAATTGCACTTATTCGTTAGTACTTTTTGCAGAAAGTAAAAGCGACTTACAACCTGAGGTCCAGTTGTGATGGTGGGGTTCAAGATCTGCTATTATTTCTGCAGCAGGGTGCCTGCATCCAGCATCAGCAAGCCACCCAATGAGCAAGAAGGGGGTGCTTTTTAGCAATTGAGACGCTAATCAGAGTGAAAGGAGGTGAATTGGCCACTGAGGATTGGCTCCTAAGGTCATTCTGAAGAAGGTGTGCAGGAAGAACACCAAGGAGGGGGGGGGCAGTTCTGTGTGCTCCAAAGTTCAGCATTTAAGAACCCTGGAATTATAAGATGCTTCAGTTTCTGGAAAATGGTGTGCAAGCTCTGTTAACTTGCAATGGGACGTCAAGAAAAAACAGCTTAAGTCACCCAGAAAGAAGACACTGGAGCACTCAAAATCACTTGCCCATGAATTGCTAAATTGTTATTGTATAATTATAGGGTAAGATTATACACTGATTTTAGAAGGTTGTATAATCTTAAGTGTTCCCAGGATTCTTTGGTGGGAAGTAATATGCCAACCTAGCAGTGGCGTAGCGTGGGTTGTCAGCACCCGGGGCAAGGCAAGTAATTTGCGCCCCCTAGCCCGTGGATTTGCGCCCCCTAACCCGTGGATTTGCGCCCCCTAACCCTAACCCCCAGGTGTTGCGCCCGGGGCGGGCGGCCCCCCCTGCACCCCCCACGCTACGCCACTGCAACCTAGCAGTTCGAAAGCATGTCAAAGTGCAAGTAGATAAATAGGTACCGCTCCGGTGGGAAGGTAAACTGCGTTTCCGTGCGCTGCTCTGGTTCACCAGAAGCGGCTTAGTCATGCTGGTCACATGACCCGGAAGTTGTACTCTGCCAATAAAGCGAGATGAGCGCCGCAACCCCAGAGTCGGTCACGACTGGACCTAATCGTCAGGGGTCCCTTTACCTTTACTAATATGCTTTAAATATACAATGCTCTTTAGCCTTTGTGTAAACTAATCTGCTCCCACCCACCCCAAAACATCACACATTATCTAGCCATTAAGATAAGCTCCAGAAAACCTACTCTAAGATTTGCTGCTTCCAGATCATATCTCAGGAAGGAGAAAGAGAACCAGACCCTCCCTCCCAAATGCTGTTGGTGTGCAAACCCCAAAGCTCAATTCTGGATGTTTCTTTTCCGTTTACTCAAACTGCAGTCTGTGGTTCTCCATCCACAGTCAGGTTGCCTGGTCTCCCTGGCAAGGGGTGGGTGTCAATAGGGATGAATCATCTCCAAACCCTCACTCTGGTCTCAAGTCATCTACCTGTAGTTTCGCTAATAAATGATGTGTTTCACAACGTGGCCTGCTGAAAATAAGAAACATTTGCACTCATTTAGGCTCTCTCCTTTCTAATCCCTCCCAAACTTACAATGCTATCTCTGAAGTCTGATCCCCTGGCCTGGTTATCAAAAACAAACAAACAAACAAACAAACCAGCTTTTCTTATACAATACATGAATGAACACATTAATAGGCATTAAAAGTGTACACGACTCATTCAATCAAAGCACAAAAATACATTTCTCCTTCACTGGAATGATTCTCTTCCTTTGCAGTGACTATCAGACTCCAATTTGTGATTGGAATGCCAGGTTCATTGACAACAGAAGCAGTGCAGGTGTTCATTTATTGAATTTCCACCTGTGGTCTAGCTGTGAAAGGTACAAAAAAACTTGCCAGGGGGAAAAACAAACTAGAAAGGGAGAAAAATCTCAATTATATAATACTTCCATCACTTTGATGAGACAGAAGCATAATGAGAAAACCTTTAGCATTTAAAGTTCATGTAACATGTTGAATGCAGTTTTACAGAACTCTATAATTATGTAAACGTTCACCAACAGTGATGTATGATGTGTATGGTAATTTTTCATGAATTCACTCATACGTGTGATACAATAGCATTCTAATTTACAAGCAGAAGATACTAGACAAGCCACCAACCTTTTCAGTCCTTCCTCTGCCCCTGCTGTTCCCGTATTTCAACTTAAATATTGCAGAGCCACCATTTCTGCCTTCCCTTTCAAACATTCTGATGTGTGTTCCGAAATCTGCCAAGCTTTCCATGGATCCAGTTACAAATTACACTCGCATGAAAAAGTGTATTGTTTTCTCACAGTATTGTATTTCTCACATTTCAACCCTTTTGCAGCAAATCACATGCATACATGCACGGTGTGTGATATTATTATACAATACAAGCTGGTTTGTATTGGAAACCCATGTGAGAACAACCAAGTTCCTAGTCTCTGTGGTTTCAGAGAAAAGCTTGGAAATGATGCTGAAGCATATTGTGTAAGAAAAACACGGGGGCCTAAATTGAATGGTAGAAGTTTCTCTCATCATGCTATTTTGTTAGTTTTCTTTATTATTAAAACTTAGTTTACATTTATGTGAGCCACTCATTTTTATCATACAAAAAGAAACTCTGCTGAAGAATGGTGGAATATCCTAAACTTGGGTGAATGAGGGGATATTCCCAGTTTGCCAGGAGGGTTGATTTTGTTAATCATCCCCCCCTCACCTCCACAACATATTGTACCTGTTGATTGTTTTTTCAAAAAAAAAAAAAGGGGGGGTTGATTTCAGTTTAGCACTTCAAATCTTTAATTGTTTCAAACCACAGGTGGGCGACTTCATTTTATGTGGCAATTTGCACTTCCTGAACTCACACTTCCCATGAGCGTTTCTTCCTCCCTGTTAATTTCCCTTTTATTGTACCTGGCTTTTTAATTAGAGTGTTCCCCCCTCCCTTAGGTAGTTACAGAACAACCGGAAAGGGCTGTAAAAATGAATGGATGTCTTTATGATGGGTTAGGTAATCCAGAGCATTTGTCTCTGGCACCACTCAGGGTCAGCTTTTCCCACCACTGGCATATACTCCCTGCACAGTCATGTTTTAAACCAACAAGTTTGTCTGGGCTTGTGCTTTTTAAAAACAAATCCCAAAGTACTTCAAATTATCTTCTTGTCTCCTCAGTCCTGAACGCAGCCTAGCCATCTTGTTTCCACCAGCCCAAGGAAAAAGATGCAGTGCACCCACTTCTACAGGTTGCTGCCAAAGGCACACTCCCAGTATTTTAAAAACAGCAGCAACAACTGTCTCATGTAGAACAGCGTTTGTTCAAAATAGCTGCATTGCAAGCAAAAACAAAGCCCTTGCAGGTAAAAGGAGAAAGGAAGAAAAAGGTAAGATCTCAACCGTCTGCGCCTGCTTGGCTGTTCCTTGCACTGGCAATGGCTCACTCACTCTCTATGTAGTGGCCGTGCATGAGCTACACATGCATTTGTTTTAAATTTTGGAACTACTCTTGCACTTTTATTTATTTCTTTTTTTTTAATTGGCCGTTTTGCCTACTTGGAGCATGCTTGAAATGTTGGCTTTGGTGGGATTTTGTTGTTGCGCTGTTCCAGATAAATTATAAGGAAGAAGTGTCCCCATGCAGGAAAACACCTGCATGCATGCCCTTAATGGCCCTCAGGTATCCAGTACTGTACTAACTGAGAGAAGGGGACATCACACACGGCCAGTATAGCCCATCAAGCACGGCCCACAAATGTGGGTGGGAAACACTGAGACAAATTTAAACGGAAAGCGCGCATATGTGGACGAAAGTGCGCGAGAGGAACAAAATTGGATCTGTGCAGTGCAGCCTACGTGCGCATGGACGCCCAGGTGTTGCGTACCTCCCGGTGTTTAGGCTGCTCGTCTAAGATCACTTGTTGTGCCATTACTTGTCAAGATGAGTTCGCTGGTGTCCATTAGGTGTCGCTAGTGTTCGCGCGAAGCTTTGCTTAGAAATGCTGTATATTTCCACATTTTGTCCCTCCCCTCCAGCCTCCGCCCCCGTTGCTCTCTTTCGTCGGGTTTCCGACGGTACCTTTGGATCCGGAAGTCGAGGGGAGCATCAACTCTTTCGGCGATCGGACACAACGGACAGTGGCGCATTCCTGCAGCTTCCAGTGTCTTTGTTTTGGAAAGGGAGCAACTTGAGGGTAAGGTGGTGGGTTCGCTTTTCTGCCTGCCTGTCCCCTCGCCGTCTCAAAGAGCTCTTCCTCCGTTCTGAGCTGCTAACTTGGCCATTCCACTGCAGCTGCCAGGAAACGGGACAAAGTTCAGAAGTTGTCTCTCCCCGCCCCGCCATGCACTCGTAAGAAGGTGCAGGAAAGACCCAGGCAGGGCAAGTTTAAGGAGCAGAGCACCTTGCTTCTTGCTGGGTTCCCAAGCGGCTTGCAAGTCATATAGAATGTGGTTGCATAAAATGAATCCTGGCCGCTTAAATTCTCCCCCACCCTATAGACTTGTTCAAAAGTTACCTCTCTGTGGAACCAAGTGTGCGCTTCTTGAGTTATACAGCTCAACTATCTGTCTTTGTGGGCGATGGGAGTGTACACTCTTTGAATGTACCATGTGAATGCCCTTTGTGTAAATAATCACACATGAGTTAATAACTTCTGGTAAAGGTAAAGGGACACCTGACCATTAGGTCCAGTCGCAGACTACTCTGGGGTTGCGGCACTCATCTCGCTTTATTGGCTGAGGGAGCCGGCGTACAGCTTCTGGATCATGCGGCCAGCATGACTAAGCCGCTTCTGGCAAACCAGAGCAGCGCACGGAAACGCCGTTTACCTTCCCGCCGGAGCGGTACCTATTTATCTACTTGCACTTTAATGTGCTTTTGAACTGCTAGGTTGGCAGGAAATAACATCTGGACAAAACACTAAAATCAGTGTGTGAAACTAAGGCTGCTTGGAAGCTACGCCCACTTCCCTAATCCCAGGTGAGGAACATGATCTACAGATACTCAAAGGTGTTTGTGCTCTTTCTCACTCTTTAAAATGTCCCCTGGATAAATACTGATGGTGAAAATGGGCTGCATAGTTTAGTCCTGCCAGTGCCTCAAATCACTTTGGTGTCCCGGCCTCTTGCATTATTTTACAATTATATATGACAGCAGATTACACCCCAGTTGTCGCAGTATTTGCACTGCAGTAAGATAAGTGCTGGTGGTTCAAACAGGATAGCACGATGCACATCACTTGATTTCTCTAATATTATTCCTGTGTGCTTGATTATATCCATACACACACACCACCTTTCTACCCCCTTTTGCTCAGGATACTTTGAACCCCCAGAGGAAGTGGGCTGGACTAGGTGAGGTGGTGAAAGCATTGTTTGCTTTCTGAGTTTGTAAGGAGATGAAATGGCAGCAGTGGCTCATAAAAGGGCGCTGTTGGCATTCCTCTGAATTCACACAACTGTCAGATCTTGAGCTAGGAGATTATTAACTGGACTGCAGAGCACACTAGAATAGGCCCAGATTTGAAGGGAGAAGAACTGTACAAATGAGGCCTTGTGAGCAGGCTTCTGCAAACCTTGCTCAGGTTAATGCAAACTCAGGTGACAATTTGCACATGTGAATTTGGCCATCACAGATCTGAAGGTTCTTCCACTCCATCTACACACAATGCTTTTCAATGGTGTCACAGTACACATACAGCTGTCACCTATCTGCACATGTGGCTCAACATTTTTATTGCCCCCCAATTGCAAACCTGTGGCCAGTTTGAGGAAAGAAGCATCAAGAATGTGATTTTTAACCAGAAAAGGCTTAGCAGCGAGAGGAGGCAAAGCCCCGCCAGCATTTCCTCCTGCAGTTCCTACAATACTAATGAACGATCCTTTGCCTCAGGTGTCAAAAGCCAAGATAAGCATTCACCTAAAGCTGTATAATGAAGATGCAAGATTCACCTGTGAGAGGGAGTTCTACAACTTAGGGGCCACCACAAAGAATGCCCTCTCCTTGGCTGCCGCCACCCTGAGCTTTTATGGGCAGTGGAACAACCAAGAGGGCTCCCTCCACCGATTTTAGCACCTGAGGGACTTGCAAAGGAGGAGGCAGCCTTTCAGATATTTGTGGCCTGAGTCATTTAGGGCTTTAAACACTTTAAATGTTAGCACTTCTGCACACACCATTTTGTGCCAGCTTTGTCAGTCAGAAAATAAAGTAGTGTCATCTCCCTCATAAAAAAACCCCATGATTTATTTGTTCCATTTTCTTCTTTTTATTTGGTGCTCTCATTTTCAGGCTTCCCAGAATACCCTCTTCGGCAGTGATGGCTGCTACCACCACGCAACTGACCGAGAGCACCATCACAGTTGGCGGGCAAACGCTATTCTACCGGCAGGTCCAGCCTGCTCAGCAGAGCCCCCGGTTCTCTGTCTTGCTGCTTCATGGCATCCGTTTCTCATCAGAGACATGGCTAAACCTGCAGACTCTGTCTAAGTTGGGAGAAGCCGGATACCGCGCTGTGGCTGTTGACCTGCCAGGTATGTCTGGATCTCGACAGGTGAAGGGATCACTTCCACACCTGTGGGCGACTCCAGTGCAGTTATAATTTGAAATGTAAGAACATGGCCCTTCCTCAAGGTTAAAAAACTGATGCTGACATCCAGGCCCTCGTTCTTGTTTTGCTTTTTAACAATGTGGTAAGTCTCACTCATGTATGGAAGAACATGTGCAAAAATTGTCATGTGTGTGCCTTTGGGTTCTGATCATACACATTTGGCTCAGTTCAGTTATCTTGCCAAGCCGTGGATGTCATAACCAAAGATAAATATCCTAAACTATGCTTGGGCTTAGTTGGGTATAACAGGCAAACCAAGGTTTAGGGCTGCTCACCTGCTTTTGTTTTTCAATGGTGAGCTTCATCTCCATACTGCAGCAGCACCCTCTTCAGTCCTCTGAAGTCTCAGCAATGGCCATAACTGTGATTTATCAACGTTGCCTGAACTCAGACATAACAGCTGGATCCAGAATGAGCATGTATTTACCTCCAAAGTCCAGCAACCCCATCCCTGTCCTAATTCCCATGCCCCATAACTGAGCCTGTGGCTAAGCCTAAACACGTATAACTGAAACAACCAGCTGTTGGCTTCCCTGTTCACCCCCTGCTTTCTCTCCCTCTGTTTCCCCAATTTCAGATTTTAATTTGAAAGCTCTTTGGGTCAGACACCTGACCTCTTGGACTCTATAAAGCACCATGCACACTATTGATGAAAAATAAATAAATGGCAGCAGTAGCAAATCACAGTTAGTTACAATTGTAGTTTCAAAACCAGCCTCAAAGCATGCTTTGAGACCCTGGTTTGGCAGTCCCCCTCAAATCACAGTTTGTAAGATGGTGTAATTCCAAGCCTAATGTGAAACAGAGCGTACAGTGGTACCTCGGGTTACATACACTTCAGGTTACATACGCTTCAGGTTACAGACTCCGCTAACCCAGAAATAGTACCTCGGGTTAAGAACTTTGCTTCAGGATGAGAACAGAAATTGTGCTCCGGCAGTGCGAGGCCCCATTAGCTAAAGTGGTGCTTCAGGTTAAGAACAGTTTCAGGTTAAGAACGGACCTACGGAATGAATTCAGTACGTAACCCGAGGTACCACTGTAATGGGAGCTTCCAGGCACATGTTCATTGCTGGATTGGTGCTGCTTGTGCATGCAAGGGTGTGTCCCTCCCCCCCAACATCCACATTGCTTTGTTAGCACTGAAATGCCACCCTCTACTCATTCCTCCACCCAATTTATTCAGTATTCATGCTTCCCACAGAACATGTGTGATGTGCAGTGTCTTGTTTCTTGCGGTCCAGGATTAGGTCGTTCCAAAGAGGCTACTGCCCCAGCTCCTGTCGGAGAGCCAGCACCAGCCAATTTCTTGAAGTCCGTCTTCGAGGCCCTGAAGCTAGACCAGGCGGTGGTGATCAGCCCATCTCTCAGCGGGATGTATTTGCTTCCGTTCCTCTTCCAGCACAGTGAGATGCTTAAAGCCTATATCCCGGTGGCACCCATCTGCACAGAGAAGTTCTCAGCCACACAATATGCCGGTGTCAAAGTACGTCCGCCTGGCGGCTAGGCATGCAGAGGGGAGGGGATTCTGAGGTTAAAACTGGGGCAGGTCTTGTTTCAGCCAATGACACTTAACAGTGTCAGCTGCAGCTGTGGGGGGGGGAGGTGCGCCGAGGCCAAAATTACCTGGGTGGGCCCATCTCCTGGCTACTGTCACTACTGCTTATTCAGAGCCCTCTCTATCCATGCCCAGTTGGCACTGCTGACCAGAAGAAGAGGAGTTTGGGTTTGATATCCTGTTTTATCACTACCCGAAGGAGTCTCAAAGTGGCTAACATTCTCCTTTCCCTTCCTCCCCCACAACAAACACTCTGTGAGGTGAGTGGGGCTGAGAGACTTCAAAGAAGTGTGACTAGCCCAAGGTCACCCAGCAGCTGCATGTGGAGGAGTGGGGAAGCGAACCCGGTTCACCAGATTACGAGTCCACCCCTCTTAACCACTACACCACACTGCAGCTCCTCTTCTTTAGTCTTGCCACTGCTGATACTCCTGGAGTGGGCAAATGCAGGGGTATGGGCCTCAGCCAGTACCTTGCAGTGCAGACTTCTGACACCAGCCCTGGGAATTAAAAGGCATTGAAAAATAATTGAGGGGAATACAGAGAACAGCAGTACGGTCGTACTTTGGAATTCGAACAGCTTAGTTGCTGAACGTTTTGGATCCCAAACGATCGAAAACCGGAAGTGATTGTTCTGGTTTTTAAATGTTCTTATGGAAGCCGAACATCTGATGCAGCTTCTGATTGGCTGCAGGAGCTTCCTACAGCTAATCAGAAGCTGCGCTTTGGAAGTTGAACATTTTGAAAGTCGAATGGACTTCTGGAGCGGATTCCGTTCAGCTTCCAAGGTACGTCTGTATCAGCAATTGCATACAACAGGGAAAGGGTTCCTGAGCTAATCACTAGAGGGCAGTGCCTACTGCTTCATTCTCAGGCACAAAACTGCTTTCAGAGATGCAAAGCAGGCCTATAATCAGGCCTACAAACACAAACAGGGAAGCTTGTTCGCTTTTTTTCTTTCTGCAATGACTGCCTATCATCTCATAAGAACCGCTCCAAGGATAGTGTGATGCAGGGATCATTTCACCATTATGAGAAAAAGAACTGCTTTGATAGCCTTCTCCCCATTAGTGGGTTGATGGAGTAAGTGTGATCTTTTACATGAGCAAGGAAAGTAAGTCTGCTTCTACACTCAGAAGAGAAAATGCATCGTTAGAAGCAAGAGGGATTAGATTGTAACTGCTGCAAATCTCTGAGCGTTCCTTAACCTCTAAGTGTAGCTTTGTAATGTCTCTTGCAAATGCAGAGCACTTAATCTGACTGTTATCCAAATACCTCACTTTTTAATATTTTAAGATCCTCCTCCTATTAATCTCTGGGGTGTGCCTTTGTCCAGGCAAATGTGGCTGGCAAATGCAAAATCTCCCCTTGCAAATGTGACCTTTTTTTAGCCCTGGTAACCCTGTAAGACAATAGCTTTGACAGCAGTGGGAATTCTCTGTACTTCTGTGAATCCTGAACATCTCTACCGCAGATATTCTGAGCTATTTAAAATGTGGGAGAGGTTTGTTTTCCTTGCTAGGAGAAGGTACTGCAACCAGGAAAGGATAATTCTACTGGCAGTAATACCATTAATAAAGGTTTAAACACTGAATAACACAGAGATCAAAGAGACAGCAAGCACATATTAGCTTCCTGAACTTTTTGTTTGGCACAGATCAAGGCAATTACAGTGAAGCACGCAGACACAATGTGCACATTTGCACATTTAGTATAGGTAAATTGGACATTAAGTGGAGCAGGGTGGGGGGGAGAGGATTGGGGTGGTGAGCTCTGCCACCAACACATGCACAAAAGTGACACTACATGGGTACGATTGAGGACTGCATTTGTAGAGTTCCTGAACTTGTGCACAATACAATTTATATGTGCATAGAGTTATTTCCAACCTCAAACCTGTGTTTCACTTGAGATATTTGTTGAAAGCACCCAAGAAGGGGGAAGTTCCTTGTTTGTTGACTTGACCACACTTGACTTCTCTTCTTCCATACTTAGACACCAGCGCTCATCGTATATGGGGACCAGGATGCCCAGCTGGGGGAAGTGAGCCTGAACAACCTGAAGAACTTACCTAATCACAAGGTGATGCTGATGAAAGGGGCAGGCCATGCCTGTTACCTTGACAAGCCAGATGAGTGGCACCATGGGCTCCTAGACTTCCTGAAGAGCATAGAGTGAAGAGCAAACTGGCCTGGCCTGCTCCCAACCCACCCACAATGATCAGTGGCTTCCACAAATGTCTGGTGTTTGCTTCCTGGGTATTGGGTTCTCTTTCTGCAATTCAGTCGGCAATCAAACAGGAGCCAAGTCCTTTGGGGACTACACAATAATTATAGAACTAAAATACTTAGCAGATGGATCATGCTGCATCCAAAACATGCTCATTGCTTAATAGAATCATAGAATCGCGTTCCATTAATTGCATATCCAGAGTGACATCCCCCCCATTTCCCCTCCCTTGGTCCCTTGGCCATGGGATTCATTGGGTCACCCTAATATATAAATATGGATCTGTTACACAGGCACATTGGCACCTCAGTGTAAATTTGCCATTTCACGATCTGGCGTGAAATCCACCTCTTCCTCATCACTCACCCATGATTGTGAAATTTCCCCCTCTTTTTAGTTAAATGAACACAAAAGGCAACAAGCCAGCATGCTGAGTTAGCTGAAACAGATGTCATGAAGGTGGGGCAATGTACGTTTCCCCAACCAAACAGTCTTTTTAGAGACTGCCCGCCTTGCTCTGTGGAACTTTTAGCTATCTTTGCCCTTGACATCTTTGCCAAGGGAAAATCTGTGTTTATTTCAGAACCTTTTGCTATGTCACTGCTGTGGTGTACACGCCGTCTCTTTGTCAGAATCTGTTGCATCCTGCTTTGGGTTGGCAAGGCTATGTATTCTTGACGTGCCATGGTGGCAGCCAGCTGCTTTGTGGTGAGCAATTATTAGAGGGCAGGGCTAAGGCTGACTCAGTGATTTTAGGGAGGATCATTTTGTATGACAAAACCTTTAGCATCTCCAGGGCTTCCCCTTTCTAACAGTGCAATCTGGTACCCATGTCTGCTCAGAAGTCCCATTAAGTTACCCCCAGGGAAATCTGTATAGGATTGCAGCTCATCAACAATGTGCATATGTTAAATACTATCACCTCTTCTGCCTGAGCCCAGCAAGAACACGTGGCTACCTATTTTGAAACATCCTTGTGCTCTATGGTTATCACTCTCATTAAATTACTAGATGGTTCTGGGTGTCCTCTATGTCAGAGTATTGTTTGTCTAAGGTTGCAATAGTAGAAGGAAGAAATTCAATGGCACTGAACACTATTGTTGGGGAACTTGTGGCTTTCCTTATGTTGGGACTACAACTCCCATCATCCTTCTCTACTTGCCATGCTTGCAGGGGATGATGGAAGTTGGAGTCCAACTACCTCTGAAGAACCACATGTTCCTCATCTCTGCTATGCACCTTGGAAGAGTTGGGGTGCTCTGGGGGAGGAAGCATCACTCACCACTGTTACTCTATACCTGAACAATTTTATCTTGCTTGGAATCAAAGGGAATGTCAAGTTAGCAAAGAGTGCAGACTTCCAATAATAAAAGTTGGATAAAGAAAATGAATTAAATCAGCTGTGCAGGCTCTACCTGGTTTTCCGGTGAGTTTCTGCTGAATGATACATTTTGTCAAAACTAATTTTTTTAATCAATTAAAACATTGATTTATACATCTGCTTATTTTGTTGATGTATTCTTTTTTAATATAGCTCAACCACACATTTGTGAATCATCCTATCTCCACAATTACATTTGACACTGTAGTTTGGATTAGGTTTTTGGAGAATGTGGGAATGTTGGGGAGAATGTTTGCTATTAGTTGAACTAGTCTTCATGTTGGCTTATAGACATGGGGAGCATGTGATTATAATCCAGAAAGCTCAATCTGCCATTTAGAACACAAAACCTAGGTTTTGAACCTAACACTGGAAAATAGCACTGTCTTGGGAGTTGTGTCAAGATCAAGTTATGATGAATCTAGTTGTAAGGAAAAGACAAAATCTGAACTAATAATGTTTTTTTAAAATTTCCTTTAGGGCTATTGAAAGATTTCTAGTTTTAGTAAATGTGCACTTACTCAGATTTCATGATGCATGGCTATAGCATAAACAATATTGGTCTTGGGTCCTCCAGGGAAGTTTTTAATCTGTGATATTTTAGTGTATTCTTGGTTTCTATGGAAGCCGCCCAGAGTGGCTGGGGAAACCCAGCCAGATGGGCGGGGTACAAATAATAAATTATTATTATTATCCAACCTTAGCAGTCTTCAAAATTATGTGTAGCCTTGGGTAATAGGGTTTTGAAATGATAGACATACTAAGCGGCCTAGCTAGGCATGCCCATGCACAGGCATAATTAGCAATGTATAGGAAGAAGAGATTCATAGGAAATATAGCTAGGCAAATCATGGGAGGTGCTGGAATGCCTTACTAGCAGAACTGGTGCAGAACACACAGGAAGCCATTATCCATCTAGACTCACACGGTCCGTTCTGGCTGGCCAACACACAACATGTGCTCTACCACTGAGCTATGGTCCCTTTGCTTGCCACCTTTCCTGCATCATCAGTGCACTGTCTCTTCCCATTATCCACATGAGATGGAATTAGATGCTCTAGCTTTCTACAGCTTAAGAGAAAATGCTTGCCAGCCCCTGGAGTAACAGCACAAATGGATTCCTTTAAATGCCCAGAGGATTATCATACTAATGGCCAAGGTGAACAGATGGGAGACAGGTTAAAGTCAGCCGCACGGCTATTCCAGAGCCACCTGGTCTTGTTCCTTTGTGCTCATTTTCCACAGATGGAGATCAGACAGATGGAGCCAGCAGTAAGAAGTAGGGAGGTGGACTCTAATCGTCACATGGCACCCTGACTGGCTGAAGGCTGTGATGGCTGTCAAAAAACAAACTTTATCCTATTAGGCAGAGGATTTGCTGGCAGGGGGCTGGCAAGTCCGGGAGTCTGATTCCCACACAGTCAGCAACTTCCATCTATAGCTAGGATCTAAAGCACTGGGATTGACTGCACCTCAAAGGAAGGAGAGTGCTCTGCTCTGGCATGTCAGTCAAGTTGGGTTCCTCGCTACTGAAATTTTGTGGCACGAAAACACATCAAAGTAAATGGAATGTGGAGTGGAGCCATATGTGGAATACCATCAGTGTGAAATAAGTATCTCTTATGGGGCGATATCCAAATCTCAAGGATCAGCAACAGCTATATTGGCCAAGAATATAATCTGCCAAGGTGACGTGACCTTCAGTGCATTTTCATGCCAAGAGATGCTAGCTGGGTGTCTTATTTCTAGGGGGGAAAATCCATTTTCTCTAACTGTACTATTCATGCTGGCATTCAACAAGACTAAAATGTCTGAAGAAAATCTCATCTAGTCTGGATGGTCAATGGAACTTTGAAAATGAATATGAGCAGAACAGAAGCTCAATTAATTATTGCTATTCTACTTCAAAACACGAGTCCTTCCTGCAGATCGCAGTTCACACAGCCTTGGTAGCCATTCATCTAGGTGTAACCACATTAGTGGCAGGCCTGGAGCCTAGCTAGATACAACTGCAATCCAGTTTGAACAAAGGGGCCTGAGGCCATAACTCAGTGGTAGAGCATCTGTGTATGGGGAAGGCCCTAGACTCAATCCATGGCATCTTCAGATAGGGTTGGGAATGTCCCAGTCTGAAACCCTGGATAGCCACTACCAGGCAGTATGGGCGGTACTGAGCTAAATGGATGAAATGGGCTGATTAATTATAAGGCAGCTTCCTGTGCTGAGGCTGCAGAAGTCATTGACTGGCTGAAGGCCAAATATCAGAGCAGAGGAGGAGCAGGCAAGCCTGGTGTCAGTTTGAGTGGGCTGTGGGTAAAGATCCCTCTAGGAAAAGCCCCCCCTTTCCAACAAACTACAACTGAAATACCCTCTTCTACTCCACTATTAAAGGAGCAGGAGCCCTGTCCTCTTTCCCATCTGCCCCCCATGTAATTTTTGCTCCCCCTGCTTTCCATTTGAGATCACTGTTGCACCACAAGAGCCCAAGTACTGTACAGCCTCTCTGTTTAAGCTTCAGGTGAGCTGTTAAGACCTTTTAATTTTGCTGAGCTTTTAGCATGGGTTAAAATCCCGTCTCGTTTTTATGCTGAATCTGTTTTATTATACAAAATGTATTTAGTCATGTGGATTTTTTCCTCAGGGCTTTATGTATTTTAGTAGCTTTTGGGGGCAGGTAAGCTGCTTTTGAGCTTATTTCATAAGGAAACATGGAGTATGCATAAGTAAAGAAATAATTTTGGAGAGGCAGTTACATACCTTTGGTAGACCTGATTTTCAAGGCAGCTAGAAATTGAGAAGGAAAAGGCAACTTTGCAGTAGTTTTAGAAAGTGGAAAGCTCTGTGGCGGAGTAGCCTCTTACCGTTTTTCACTGACACTGGTAGCTGCATTGCTTTGAAGCCGAGGTGAGAAACATCAGGATGTCCACACATGATCGTAAAATCAATAGAACTAGAAATAAAAGCCACCCAACAAGTATCTATTGTGCAAAAAAAGAGTGCCATTTCCTTTCATTTTCTCATAGCAGCTAATACTTCCTTTGTTTAGGAACAGGCCTATGCTCTGGAATTTTGAAGCCCCGTGAATGACAACCATCTAGGTGCCAATCGAGGGACTGGCAAACCACCTCCCCACATTTGCACAGCCACAGAGTTGCCCCAGAAGTAGTCACATTGACCCCACCATTAGCGGACTGCTAGAGAGAATGTTAATAAATCTGCCTCTCCTAGCCATGGCCCTAGGCCCACACTTTCTCCCTTCCCTTCCCAGCTTCCAAGAAGCTCCTGTTACTTACCCATCCATCTATGCCCTGTCCACAAGCACGGGGTGTTTCTGTGCAACGCTGACTTGGCTCCATCATCAACACAAGGCATTGCTTCCGCAATCCGCAGTCCTACCTTACAGTAGGTTCAGGGCTGGCACATTTCTGCTCCTGACAGATAGATGCTTGGCACTAAGCCTTAAATGTAGTCATGGGGTGTACAACAATGGCAGGCTCACTCTCCCCACCCCACCATCTCTGAAGCAGTTGTGGTGAAGTGCACACACAACCTGTTGTGTGGTTAGTTGCACCCAACTCCTCTCTTTGGGTAGCCAGCAGCAGCAGATCACATTACTGTGCAGCTTTTCTCTCTCATCCCACACGAGTGTCACATTCCTCTGCCAAGGCTGTGCTGGCAATTGTTAGATGATAGAAATGGCATTCTTCATCCCATGCTTCAGTTTCTATTCTGTTGTGGACAAATAGGGCCAGGGAGGGGTTTTTTCCTACCCTTTTGCATTTGTAGCAGTTCTCTTCCACCCAACTACTTCAGTTATCAAGTATTTCCATAAGATGAAAATTCAAGTGCATTGGGTGGCATCATAGAGATATAGCCTAACACAGCTTCCTTTCCTTTCTTTCTACACATATACACCCTCTTTCTGGCTCCAGTATATGGGGTGAGAAAGAATTTTTGTCCAAGTCAGACTGGGAACTGACTGACCATCTTGAGTATTCTCTCCCCCCAAAAAAAGATGTACTTCAGTGAGTAAACCTAGGTGCTCTGAAAATCCCTTTCTGCAACGTACCTTGTCTTTTCTTATAGGACAATGTAGTATAGATTGCAAAGGTTCAGTATGGGTGGCACTGTATTTTAAAGCACTGAGCCTCTTGGGCTTGCCAGTCATAAGGTCGGTGGTTTGAATCTGCACAGCAGGGTAAGCTCCCATTGTTCTGTCCCATCTTCTGCTAACCTAACAGTTCAAAAGTGTACCAGTGCAAGTAGATAAATAGGTACCACTGTGGCAGGAAGGTAAATGGAGTTTCCGTGCGCTCTGGCTTCCGTCATAGTGTCCTGTTGCACCAGTAGTGGTTTAGTCATGCTGGCCACATGACCCGGAAAGCTGTCTGTGTACAAACAGTGGCTCCCTCAGCCTGAAGCGAGATGAACGCAGCATCCCATGGTCACCTTTGGCTGGACTTAACCATCCAGGGGTCCTTTATCTTTTACCTTAGTGCCTGTGTGTGTGTGTGTGCATGCATGCACACATTCACAGATTTATTTGCATGAGTAAATGGGAGCCACACATATTAACACCAACAACTTGCCTTGTTTAGGGCTTGGGACTGATGATTGACATGCTTGTGGTGCTTGGAAGACCATGATGGTTCATTCACACATGGATGTCATCATGATGATACTGCAGCCACCAGGTGATTAACCTGCACATGCGAATCAACTCTATATGCCTTTATTTTTCTGACACCAACAACTCTATATTAAGCTAAACTAGACACATACACTTGAACAGTAGCTGCATGACTACAGGATGGCAAGCAGGATGCTGTTATGGGATGCTAAGGAGTTCACTTCATTATTTCCATTATAAATTCTCAGTCCTCTCCTATTCTCTGTTGCAAACAGGTAGTTGAATTACAAGACCCACTGCTGGCTGGACAATGACAAATTTAGCTAAGAAAGGGTCCCTGTTACTCTAATAATCAAGTACCGGTACCTCAAATCCTCCTGAACCATGATGGGGGAAGTGCAGTGGCGTAGCGTGGGGGGTGCAGGGGGGGCCAGCCGCACCGGGCGCAACATCTGGGGGTTAGGGTTAGGGGGCGCAAATCCACGGGTTAGGGGGCGCAAATCCACGGGTTAGGGGGCACAAATTACTTGCCTTGCCCCGGGTGCTGACAACCCACGCTACGCCACTGGGGAAGTGCGTGGAACACAGATATCAAGAGTACCCAAATAATAATGCTGTAGAGACCAATGTGGGAGATGTGTCTTGCTGCAGTTGGGGCAAATTAAGGTGTCCAGTTGTGCTGCTGCAGATGCACCATGGCGTTTCTCCTCTCTGCTGACATTAATGACAAGTTATTGTGCTCAACTTGAATGAAGTTGATGCAACGGATCTGGGGAAAGGAGAGGCTCATTGCAATAACCCGAATCCCTGGGGAAAATATAGGGTTTTCTTTGCAAATTATTTCAGTCTCCGCCAGCCTCAGAACTGTGCACTCAATCAGTGAGGAAATCCAATGAATGAACTACGTAAGTTTAAAAGCACTGAGAGTGACCCGTGGATAATCAGGGGCTCTTTCACTTTCCAACAATTGGCCTCCTCTTGAGTTAAAAGAATTGCGCGGCGCCCACAATTAATTCGCAGCAAGCGCCCAGTGACCTGAGAGAGAGCCCACAGAGTGGGGCAGCAGGGGCAAGATCTCTGAACCACCCAAAGTGCACGATCAAAAGAAATCAGGCAGGCTTCTGGGCAGACAACAAGCAGGCAAAGGCGGCCACCTGGATTTCGAGTAAACAAATCAAGGGAGGGCGAGCGCTAAGCGGCGTGAAACGAGGCAGTGCAAGTCCTGCAGCCCGAACGGAGGAGGCCAGTCTCCCAGCTCCACCCTGCCCTCGATGGCGGGACCCCAGGCGGCCCGGGCCCGCGGCGGGTCGCTTTCCGGGAAATGAATACAAAAGAGGGTGAGCGATCTGCGTTGCCGGGAGGGGGGGGGCGTGGAATGTCCCTGTCCTTGGCAGATGGTCTTACCCAGTGTGCATTGTTCCTTTAGTGTCTCCTTTATCCGCTGTAATTGGATCCTGGAGGGAGCCGGCGAGCAAAGGAGGGGCCGAGGGCGGCTGGGCGGGATTGCAGGGGGAGGCAAAAGAGTCCCGAGGCTTCGGCCTCCCTCGCCTGTCAAGCCTTTGATTTCATTGTTCCGGGCTGATGTCACTCCCAGTTGTCACAGACGCTTCTCCGGGTGACAATGTGGGACTAAGAGGAGGCACGGCAAGGACCCCCCTGAACAGACCCCGAAGGTAAGTAAAAAAGGGGAATCGAGGCGTGTGAACGCGCGCGCGGGTCTGGCCCAGTACCCAACTTTGGGGGAGTTGCGCGGGGACGGTCGCTGAAGGACTCCCCGCCACGGGGAGGGGGTCGGGGACTCCATAGAGCACCTTCCCATCCGCCCCAAATTTCCTACAAGCCGAGAGCAACTTTGCAGCAAGATGCGCCGCGAGGCTGGCAAATTGGGGGGGGGGGGCGCCGCTCCGTCAGCGGCGGGAATCCCGGGCAAGGGAGCGGGGCGAAGTTTTGCCCGCCGTCTATTTGGACCGTGCGCCTCCGCGAAAGCGACTTGCCGAAGGAGCGACGAGCAAGGGATGCTGCTGCGGAGCGCAGAGCAGGCGCGCCGAGGAGAAAGCGCTGGCAATGCCTCCTCGGAGACTGCGCGCCGCCTCGGGATGCCTCGCCAGCCCCGCGCACTCCAAGCCCCGCGTGGCCAAAAAGCCAAAGCCTCCTCTGGGCCGGGGAGAGTTCATTTCTTCCCGGAACCGCGAAGATTTGTAAACCCACCCGGCGGGCATGATCTGACGCCCGAGGCCTCTCCTGAACTTCGGCGCTCGTTTTCTGCGGCTGAGAGCGATCCTGCGGTAGCCTCTCGCGGTTGAAGACAAGTTATTGAGGGGACAGCGGAGGAAGGGGGATATATTGCAACTCCCGAGGATAGAAGAAGCGGCGTGTCCTTGCTGACGATAAAGAGGAGATCGGGCACGCTTGTCCCCCCTCCACCTAAACTTCGTTCCCAGCTCCAGACCCTACGAACGTCCTCAAGCACTTACTGGGTACCCCTGCCCCCCGCGATCCTCCTCATGCCGCTTTCTTCTCAGCTCTCTTATGACCTTCAGCACCTGCCTCGTGCCATTTGTTTCTCCTGTATGCGTTCCTTTGAAAATTCAGGTGTTTGTTCGTTCCAAACCTTCTGATCTTATGCGCCTCCCCTGCACCCCCACCCCGCACCCTTCTAGTAGCGAATCTAAGCGCGCCCTCAAGCCAACTTAACGCGCCTTTCCCCAGTTTCGGCTCTCCACACTTCTGCGTCTCTCTGTCTGCTCGCCCGCCGCCCTCTGTTCCTATTGTACCCCGTTCATCCCCCCACCCCCTTGCATCTCCAAACTGGCATGGCCTACTTCTGAGCTCAGCTTACTATTGTGGTAAGATCCCTGGGGACGTGTTGGGTGATGAATCTCTGCCCAGCTCATTCCATTTGTGACACAGCCTCCATTTCCAGCACCTGCCCGCCCCCCAGCCCGCCCCTGAGTTTGGCAGCAGATTCCATTTGTTCTTCACAATGCACATCCTTTTGTTCCCAACCTCTACCGAATGCCAGTCCCCTCCCAGTCATTTCTGGCCACTTTATACAGACCAGAACCTCACGTAGGTACAATATTCAAAAATAATGACAAAAGATGGCCCTGGGGCAGTCAAGGGCGAGAGATGTTGTCTCAGCCGGCCAAAAATTACTCATTCCATCTCTGGCTATGCAGAACGCTTTTTCTTACTTGGTGGAATGGTCTGCACATGACTGCTGTGGCAGTACTGAGCTCTATTGGGGCAAGTTTTGCGGTGCAATACTGTAATTGCTCCATCTGTATGTGGGGGAATGTACGTGGCTGCCACAGAAGAATTTTAAGGTCCTAAGGATATTCAGTCTGCGTACAGGGCTTACTTCCAAGTAAACATGTTAAGAATCATTGTGTAAGTCATCCTAACCTAGATACGTTTTAAGGTGCAAGAGAAGCTGTGGGGCCAAAATGGCCTGTTGTTTTTGCCTTTGTCCAGCTGAAGGACCCTAAAAAGCAGGGCCAGAAGGAGGTGATGGAGGTAAAATACTATTCCTGGCTGTTCAGAAGGAATAGATTTATCATAACCCTGTCACTTTATGCTGGAATGGACCTTCTCCAGGCATCAGAAAAAGCATATAATGATGCCTCCATCAACTCCACCACCATGTTGCAAAGTTAAACCTTCCTAACAGGAATGATTTCCCCCAAAGGTGTATCCTTAATTTAAAAGCAGAATTGCCCAGCAGATCTTCTACAGCAGTTGATGAACTGCTGAAATGTTATTTTTAATTAGGATCCCTGCCTTTTGGGAATAGAGCAGCCTCCTTCATTCTGCCTCCTAATTCAGGAGAAAACTTGCCAGGCAGCCCTCTTCGTCACGTGACCAACAGCCTCTTCCATATGGGCTTCTCTTAGGGAAGGCCGCAGGGCATTCTCTACAGTAACAGCCCTGTTCCAAGGAAGTCATCCTCCTGCTATGGTGCTTTTACAACTCCATCTGAATTATCCAAATTCCCCGTTTGTCCTCAAACATTTGCCCCTTTGTCCTTTTAAGTCCACACATCCTCCAACTCTGCCCTGCTCATTCAGTTTGGGAGCTACGCATCAATATTCAGAGCAGCTATGAGGTCATCTTTCTAAGGGCTTCCACTCTCCTCCTCTTCACCATTCAGGGAACACACCAGGAATTGTTCTTATGCTCCAGTAAGAGATCCCTCTCATGCGAAAGCCGGGGGTGAGTTGAGGGAGGATTAATGAGAAAGCTACCCACGCAAGCAAGCTTCCACTGGAGGCTTATTAAAACTATGTTATTCTTTGTGCACTCTGGATGTGATTGTAAGAGATGGAAGGAGAGATCTTAGAGTGGCTTTGTACAAAGCTAAGATACAATCCGTAACATAGACACCTCAAGGGGGGGGGGGAACCATACATGCATTATTGAGGAGATGACATAAGGCACCAAGTGCTTTGAGATTTATTGTCTTTTTATCCCATGGTGGGAATAAAACTAAATCCAAAGATCTATAGCCGCCACTACCATGTGATAAAAGAAAAATTAAAAAGTCGAGCTGCTGATATCTATTTTCAGAGTGGTAAGCTACTGCAGCCCTAAAGAGTTCTATTTTTAATTCCTTCCAATGGGTGACTGGATTCATGTTTGAGTCCCCCTTTAGGGCTGAAAGCTTTTGTAAGACTGCAATCCTATAACCTCGCTCACTGAAAGCAGAGGGACTTCTTTCTGAGCGCACATGCACAGGATTTTGCTGCAAAATGTCTTTTAAAATAGCAAAAGATTGGCTGGGGGTAACATGCTGCTAAATGTTAATCATGGTTTTGCCGCCATGATAATAGACCGCCCAACGGTTTCACCTCTGTGTTTCAGTTTCTCCTTCACTACAATGGAGAAGAAAGTCCTTACAGTTAGCTGAATGTGTGGTGGCACTTTGAAGATAGATATACGCATTAGCGGTTGTTACTGGCATCCATCTGTCTCGAGAGACAATGGATTGTTCTTCCGGGGGCAAAGCCAAACCACTGCGTTAGCAGCACCAAAGTGACCTACCCATGGCACAGCCTGGGAAGTATGTGTGGAGGTCCTGGGCTGTCCAGACAACAAGGCCACCTCCACCCCCCACTCGGCCTCACTGATGTGGTCCAAAGGAAAGGAAAGCAATACGTTTGGCACCAGCTTGGTTGCCGGAGTTGCCGGAAGGAGGCGTACAAGGTTCCATCCAACTGTCTTAGGGATATGTGTACGGTTTACTCCTTAGCCTTTACTTCTCCTGAAGATATCCCGCAAGGCAGCAGAGTTTTCCTTCTCCTAGATGGGCCACCTTCCCAGGTGGACAAGCCCCATCTGCCCCTCACTTTCCTCTACCGCATATGCAGATACCACCTTCTTGACTGTTGGACCCACTATTAGTCTTGTCCACTTCATCTTCTGGAGCCTGTATTCACATTCAGAGAAAGCCCCTAACTCACTGAGGGTTTGAGACCTGTCAGATACCCTTAACTGGTTTAGCCAGTCAGTCGGAGCCATTCCCAGGGTGTGGCCACTTTCGCATGCTGACAGCTTCCAGGAGTCACAGGTGAGAGCTGAGTGCAGGGTGTGGGGACCAAAGGTGGACAAACTGCCCCAGAAGGAGCACAACGTGTCCCCCACTGTAATACCCCTCCCCTAACACCCCATGCACCCCTAGTCAAAGGTGGATGATGTAGTGAAACTGGGAGTTGTTTTCTCAGGATTGCAGAATGAAATAACAAATGAAGTTGCAGTATACCAAGATCAGGTCTAGCCGTGCTGCAGACTCCTCTTTACCACAAAACCACATGAATGAACCACTTGCTTCAGATATCAGATTACAAAGGGGGCTTCGTTTTCTTCCTCCAGAATCCATTTAGAAGGGAGCACCAGGACAAGAGAGAGCTGGTATCCTTTCGACTTTCAGCATTAGTTACAAAAGCCAACATTTATATCTCTTACAAAACGCTCAGTGTGAGCTTTTGAGAAGACAGCTGTTTTATTCAGAGGTTTCTCTTACTTGAAGGATTATGGATAGAAAGTGTTGGGCTCAGCATTTTCAGCCCAAGGCCTTAATAGGGCTTAGAGGTAGAATTGGCTCAGAAGCTGTATTTTAAATGATCTTTTGCTGCCTTATTATGTTTCAGGAAGGGCAATGCCCCCCCAACTTTGATAAAGTTGATAATTTTATAGGTTAATAAGCTGGGGGTCTTGCTCTAGAGTGAGACATGATAGAGTAACCCTGTATAGATCATGGTAATGTGCATTACATGGGGCCACCTTGAAGATGACCCGGAAGCTGCACTCAGTCCAGAATGCTGCTTTCTGATTGTTATTTGGATCAGTGAGAGGGGTTCATATCACTCTCATCCTCAAAGCACTGCACTGGTTGTCTATGAGCTACCTGTCCCAACTCGAGTGGTCAGAACACGTGTACAAAGTTCTAAGTGGTCTGGGAACTAAGTTCTTTACAAAACACCTTTTTCAACACCTGCCGGCTACATGCTATGATCAGGAGGTCCCATTGGCTAAGGTGGCAAAGAGCAGTGACACCAGACAAGGCATTTCTGTGGCAGAACCCCATGTATGAAACTCCCAGGCAGAATTAGCCCCCTGCCCCAGCTTTGGCCATTTTTAGATAGAAGACCAAAACATTTATTTGGTCAGACCTTTGTTGCACCACGGAATTTAGCGGCTCCTATTTTAAACCTGGCTGTGAAAGTTGCAGTTTTTAAATATTTTAAGTTTTACCCCTCTTTGTCTTACTTTCATGCTTTAAGCCTCCCTGAGAAAGAGTGGGGTGTAAATTTAATTTCATAAATTTGCCTGTCTTGTAGAAGAGTGACAAAGAGGTCTTTATCAAAGCCTGATTGGTATATCCTGCAACTACATTCTCCAAGGCAAACCCCTGCATGTACAGTGTGGAGATCTTGAAAGAAGAGTCCCTCTGGACCAAGGTTGTAAAATTTGTACGTGCCTTCAGCATGAAGCAAGCGATGGAAATAGGCATGCCTGTATTGTTTGGGATGCTGGAAACAAAATGCCCAGCTTGTGCCCTAGATGAGGATGAAGCAGAATAGAGGTGTGAGATGGAGATGCAAATATCAATTCACATGCATGACAAAAACTACTCACTTTTCTCTCACGGCACATTCGGGGCAGGACTTTGGAGTAGAAGCTGCCTTGTACCAAGCCCGGCCATTGCTCCATTTAGTTCAGTATTGTCCACACAGACTGGCAGGCTTTTAGACTGAGTTGTCTCCCAGCCCTATCTAGCAGGTATTGGGTAGAGTCCTGTATGGTTTCCATATAGCTCTATGAAGGAAGAGGGCTAGATATATTGGATTTGGGGGCTAGGATTAATGTGGCATGTGTGCATCCATCTCCTGTAGGCCTCAATGTGTCTAGTCCTGCAGTGTTTGGCCTCAAAAGAAGGGTCCATATGGTGGTGGTGATCTGAAAGGGTATTGCTCCCTTCAGCATATAGGAATCTGCACCCTATCCCTTTGTGATTCAGTGCTTATGGATTCCTCCTGTGAATGTAACACAAATGGTACTATGTCATGGAATACTGCTACTATCTGAACAGTAATTACCCTAATATTTGGTGGTACTGCAACAATTGCTTGGATCCTAGTCTGTCGCTCCTTTGGGGATATTCTAGTCACTCTAGCTTTATATCAGCTCATAGGAATATCTAAGGACTGCTCCATACTTTATGGAGTAAATGGGTGTGTGCATTGCATTGCATTTCTTTATGGTGTATATATGATGGATGATCACATTGGTCTTCCATGACTGCTTTTTTTTTTTGGAAGCATTCGTCCTGATTTGTTTGCACAGTCTGTGGGGAGATTGTACCATGTCAGCTATTTACTGAGCATTCATTCTGATTTATTTGCCAGGGACATAATATAATGTTGCATGAAGCAATTGTTATCCCATATTTCCTGGTGCATTTCCTCCCATCACATTCCCTATCACAAAAGACCGATTTTTTGGGGTGGGGTGCAAGGAACACTTGTGTTGTGCAAGAGCACCAAATCAGTTTTAATTGTGCAACCTGAATTTGCGCGACGGAATCCCATCCGAAAATAGCAACAGTCTGGAAGTGACCCCTGCGCCTGCAAACACTCAACCAGTAATGTGTGAAGCAGAAAAACATTGACTAGGAGAGTTTAGTGTCTTTATGATGGTAAACAAGAGCTGTTCCTTGTGGCTTCTGGCCCAAGGCTTCAGCATGCTCAATGGGGGCTTTGGGGGAAGGGTACACAGTATGTCCTGCTTGTTTCTTCAGCTGGATAAAATATAGCCCTCTCCTCAGGCTTCCTAGCCTCTGCCAAGTAATCTGGGTGCTTTGATGGAGAGCTGCGCTGAGCCCTGGGAGCCGAAGTGCTGTCAATGGATCAGGCACTAATAAGAGGCGTGGGCTGATGATCCCTTCCATTGGCAGATATTGTCACTCATGCCATCTGCTCCCTTTTCAAGCTGCCAGTTGCTCATACGATCCGTATCATCTTTGCTCTTCTCGTCCTCTGAGAACCCAGCAACAGCCAGAGCTGGGATTTCCTATCTAGCTTGCTGTGTTTACCATCCTTTGCCCTAATTTTCAAGGGGTGCGAGAAGTCGTTCGAAAGGGCAACTAAACATCAAAACGAAAGCCAAATCAGGCCACTTTTTCATTTGTGCAGCACAATCCTAAGCATGCTTACCCAGAAGTAGATCTCAGTGGGCTCAATCGGATTTACTCCTTAGTCAGTAAGTATGTTTAGGATTGTAGCCTTAGGCTTCGGATTTTGGACGGAGTCAGATAACTCACAGGTGATTTTGGTTCAGCATTTTTTGTTTGTGATATTTACAGAGGCATGGACTGTGAACTTCATAGGGTGGAGGACTTGGGGTTGCCATGTATCCCTTAAAAAAAAAAAAGACTGTTTATTTATTACCATTCCCCCAGAATTCAATAGCAGTGCTTTCATAGTTTTCTCTGATGTCCTTTTTGAAATTTTATCCAACCTGCATCCCTCGAGAGATAACGCAGGACTCCTCAGGTTCCTTCTCCTCCTGTGAAACACCCATCCTTTCCACCTCAAAAATTCAGTCCTACTGCTTTATAGCAGAAATCTGAAAGGGGCTGTAAAATGCCTACAGTAATGTGCAGAGCGGACTTTGCCGTAACAGGATTCCCTGGCAGGGCAAAAATAACTACTAGGATTGTATGAGCAATAGATCCAGATTCCAAATGGACTCCCACTGTTGTTACACCATTGACTTCACTGTAGAAACTTCCAAACTAAGCCAGTTCTGAACGAGTCCCTGTGGTCACTAACAAAGGATCAGGGTATAAGTGGGATTAAATGCTTAAGGAAGTTGTGTTTCAATCACATGCAGGGGGTTATATTGATCACCTGCTCTGGAAAAATTAAGGGAGGAATTTTCTCCTCAAAACATGTTGCTGTGGTAGATCAGGCGAGTGGCTGTGGCGGCATGCCAGTGTGTGGCATAGGTAGTAGCTGATTTGTTGTTCCCAGGGAATAAGAAATATATATTTCAATCCTGATTTATTTGTACACTCCTCGTTCCACAGTAATTACTATAAATGCTTGTTTTAGGTCAAGGACTGAAACCTCTCTACCAGGAGAATGCTAATGCTGGCAGAATTTATTTCTTTTTAGTAATATTTGGTTAGGACAAAAGGGGGAGACAATGTTATTTGGCAGCAGTTGTTTATGGCACCATTTTGGCAACGGGTGTGCCCCACTGCCCATTGACTTGTAGGTAAAAAAAAGTATTGAAAACAGTCTATTAATGAATGTATTAGAAAACCAATCTCAGTGGAAGAATTAGCAAAATGGAACTAATTTGTGAACTTAGGGGCGGGGAAATAGGGGTAGAAAAATAAGCTTTGAAATCTAGGTTGGTTGTTCAAGGAGCACTTAGATTTGAAAGGGGCATGTGCATAAAATGCAGGGAGAGGCAAACCACCAAGGATGAATGTCCAAATATTATAGGGAGAGGTGTGTCAGAAGGGCTAAAGCTCAGAATGAGTGTAGGCTTGAAAGATGTTGAAAATAACAAAGGGGATGATGATTATTTCTATGTTAGGAACAAGAGGAAGAAGAGGGAAATGGTAGATCTACTGCATGGAGAAGATGGAGATATGTTAGTGGGTAACAAAAGAGAATGAACTGATTAACTCTTCCTTTGCCCCAGCCCTCTCTTCTCCCACAAGCGATACTCTGCTCAACCTTGCAAAGATAGACCAAATGAGAGAGAGAGGGAAGTTACAGCCCAAGATAAGTAGAGAGGCAATATAGCCCTCTAAACGAATTCAAATCATCAGCACTAGATTAATTGCTTCCTAATGTTTATTTGTTTTCATTCTAGTTAAAATCAGTTAGACATAGCCTTCCACTAGAATGATCACACAAGACAGGTTATTTTTTAAAAAAACAAAACATCAGAGCAACAGGTGGGGTACCCCAGGGTCCAGTGTTGTGAAACATCTTTACAAATAACATGGACAAAGGATTAGAGGGAATACGCATCCATTTTGTAGATGACATGAAGCTAGGAGCGGTAGCTAATCCCTTAGAAATAAAAACAGGATTCAGGATGACTGGGTCAAAACAAGATGAATTTCAACAGAGATAAATGTAACATTCTGCATTCCAGTTGGAAAAACCAAATGCACATAGAATGGGTGGCACGTGACTTGTTTGTTGAATTTATATCACACCCTTCCTTGCTAAGGAGGCCATGGCAGCAAATAGATACACAATTTAAAAACAAAAACAAAGCAAAAACTTTCTGAAACAGATTAAAACACTCTAAAAACAATTAGAATTAAAAACATCTAGAAGCAGTTGCAGTTGAAAACATTTTAAAAGCAATTACAGTTTAAAAGCATACTTCCATCCAACGATCTTGATGTAGCCAGAACTAGACAGAAGCACGTGTAAAAAAAGATGATTGTAGGGGTTTTAGTTGGCCACAAGTCAAAACAGGAGTTGGCAGTGCAATGTAGCCGCTAAAAAGCTAAGGGAATTCTATCAACAGAAATGTAGTGTTTGGCTCCACAAGAAGTAATGGCGCCATTACTTTTTGCTTTGGTCAGCTTTGATTTGAGATAGTGTTCTGGGCTGCACAACATATTGACAAACTGGAATGTGTTCAGAGACAATGGCAACAAAGATGGTGAGGATCTGGAGACCAAGTCCTATGGGGAAAGGCTGAAGTCACTGGGTATGTTTAGCCTGAAGATGAAAACATTTAAGAGAAAATATGATAGCTGTCTTCAAATACTTGAAAGGCTTTTGCATGGATGATGGAGCAAATTTGTTTTCTGTTACTCCAGACAGTAGGATGTGAGCTAACAGGTACAAACGATCAGAAAAGAGGTTTTGCCTTAAAAAGAGGAATTACTTCCTGATGCTAAGAGCTGTTTGACAATGGCAGAAATTACCGTATTTTTCGCTCTATAACACGCACCAGACCATAACACGCACGTAGTTTTTAGAGGAGGAAAACAAGAAAAAAAATATTCTAAACAAAATAGTGGATATATGATTTTTGTGGTTCATGCTGTGGCCACAGACATGTGATCTGACAGTGAGTTTGGAGTAGCCCAATGCAAAAATCCTGAGGATCCATGTGGATCCATGTTTTGTAACCACGGAGGAGGGAAGGAAGGGGAACCATGGACCCTCTGCTCATGACTGCAGCAGATCCCCCCCGCCACCCGCAGGCATTCCCTCCATAACACGCACAGACATTTCCCCTTACTTTCTAGGAGGAAAAAAGTGAGTGTTATGGTGCAAAAAATACGGTATATTGGAAGGTGGTGAACTTTCTTTCATTAGAGGTTTCTAAGCCGATTGGGTGGCCACATATCAAGGATGCTCCAGCAGTAGATTTCTGCATTGTCAGGGAATAGGCTAGATTGAGGCACCACCCAATTTTATTATTCTTGGAGAACCATAGCATATATGCACCATTTCTTATTTTAATCCAGGAGCTTTCCGATCTCACTATTCATTCTGCTCTGAAATGTAATTTTCTGGTAACAAAAGTGCCATGTAGTATACAGCTTGCTATTTGTCATGAGATGTAAGAATAACCCAGGGCAAAATAAGTTAAATCTTAAACCATAAAAAGGTTTATCTTAGGGAAAACAGCAGAACATAATTTCAAATATAGAAAGCTACCTTTGCAAAATTCCTGAATAAAGCCCAACACTACGCATGTGCATTCAGAAGTAAGTCCCATTAAATTCAGTGGTACTTATGACCAGTTTGCAACTTTAGCTGAAGACAGTACATGTTAGAAATCAAGGCCAAAATGCTGAAAGTTATGAGAAATCTTAACATGCTTCCAGTATGTTTGCAAATACATTTGCTCTTTTCAATCAGAGCACAAAACAAGAATGATTTCTATCCATATCTCTGCTTCCTACCATATTGCTGCCCTTCAGCAACCATAGATTTGAATATATCTATCTCATTCAGTCTCAATGAGTCTGAAGCTTGGTCTGAAGCTCAACATCAAAAAAACGAAGATCATGGCCACTGGGCCCATCACCTCCTGGCAAATAGAAGGGGAAGAAATGGAGGCAGTGAGAGATTTTACTTTCTTGGGCTCCATGATCACTGCAGATGGTGACAGCAGTCATGAAATTAAAAGACACCTGCTTCTTGGGAGAAAAGCAATGACAAACCTAGACAGCATCTTAAAAAGCAGAGACATCACCTTGCCGACAAAGGTCCGTATAGTTAAAGCTATGATTTTCCCAGTAGTGATGTATGGAACTGAGAGCTGGACCACAAAGAAGGCTGATCGCCAAAGAATTGATGTTTTTGAATTATGGTGCTGGAGGGGACTCTTGAGAGTCCCATGGACTCAAAACGAGCAGCAAAGTCAGTCCTCAGGGAATGTGCAGGCGACCTTGGAATGGACAGCTCACGGAAGAACCCCGACCAAACCCAAGAGGAGGCGTGTAGTGGTGATAGGGGATTCCCTACTGAGGGGAACAGAAGCAGTGATCTGTGGGCCTGACAAGATGTCTCGGGAAGTGTGCTGTCTCCCCGGGGCTAAGATCCAAGATGTAACTGAACGACTGCAAGGAATCATAAAACCCACTGACAAATACCCCTTCCTCTTGGTTCATGTGGGAACCAATGACACTGCAAGCAATAGCCTCCAGAAGATCAAAAGAGACTACGAGGCTCTCGGCAGGAAATTGAAGCAACTAAATGCACAAATTGTCATCTCATCTGTCCTCCCAGTTGAACGACGTGGCCCAGGGAGAGAGGGGAAAATAGTGGAAGTGAACAGCTGGCTTCGCAAATGGTGTAAACAGGAACGGTTTGGATTCTTAGATCACGGACTGCAGTTTCTTGAAGATGGACTTCTGGCAAGTGATGGGCTGCACCTCACAACGGTTGGGAGAAATGTTTTTGCCAAAAATCTCAGAAACCTCATCAGGAGGGCTTTAAACTGACTAATGTGGGGGAGGGAGACAGTGCTCCTGAAGGTAGGAGCCTATCAATTAATGAAGATGATCATCCAAATGTCATAGACCAAATGGAGCAAACAGCACACGGACCTAGTGGTGGGAGGAAAAAATCCTTAAATACGAGACACGGGGGAATGATTAATGGACTTCAATGTCTGTACACTAATGCGCAAAGCATGGGAAATAAACAAGATGAGCTTGAGCTCTTGGTACAGCAAACTAAATATGACATAATAGGCATCACTGAAACCTGGTGGGATAAGTCCCACGATTGGAATGTAATAATGGGGGGATACAATCTATTTCAGAGAAACAGACCAGACAAGAAAGGAGGAGGAGTGGCGTTATATGTCAGGGATGTGTATACCTGTGAAGAGATCCAAGATTTAGATCCTCAAAGCCAAAGTGAGAGCATTTGGGTCAAAATTAAGGGAGAGAAGAATAACAGAGACCTCATTGTGGGAGTTTACTATAGATCCCCAAGCCAAACGGAGGACATAGATGATGCCTTCCTGGAACAGATGGCCAAGCATGCAAAAGGAAGGGAGATAGTAGTAATGGGGGACTTCAATTACCCGGATATTTGTTGGATGTCAAACTCAGCCAAGAGCATAAGGTCAAACAGATTCCTCACAGGCCTTGCAGACAACTTCATTGTCCAGAAAGTGGGAGAAGCAACAAGAGGAACAGCCATTTTAGATCTGGTCCTAACCAATGTTGATGACCTGGTTAGTGGGGTAGAAGTGGAAGGATCATTAGGCGCGAGTGATCATGCTCTTCTGAAGTTTACTATACAGCGGAAAGGAGCAGCCAAGCATACTAGGACTCAATTTCTTGACTTTAAGAAAGCCGACTTCATAAAACTTAGGGAAGTGCTGGGTGAGATCCCATGGACAACAATACTAAAAGGAAAGGGAGTTCATGATGGCTGGGAGTTTGTTAAGAGGGAGATACTAAAAGCACAACGTCAGGCAATACCAATGAGACGGAAACATGGAAGGTGCCTAAAGAAGCCAGGGTGGCTATCTAAAGAACTTTTAACTGAATTAAGATTAAAAAAGGATGTGTACAAAAAATGGAAAAGGGGGGAAACCACCAAAGAGGAATTCAAACAAATAGCCAGCACGTGTAGACACAAAGTCAGAAAAGCTAAAGCACAGAATGAACTCAGGCTTGCTAGAGAGGTTAAAAGCAACAAAAAAGGCTTTTATGGGTATGTTCGTAGCAAAAGGAAGAACAAAGAAACAGTGGGGTCACTCAGAGGAGAAGATGGTGAAATGCAAACAGGGGATACAGAAAGGGCTGAACTCCTCAATGCCTTCTTTGCTTCAGTCTTCACCAATAAAGAAAACAATGCCCGACCTGAAGAATTTGGAGCAAATGATTCAGCAAAGGAAACACAGCCCAGAATAACTAAGGAGATAGTACGAGAATACTTGGCTAGTTTAGATGTATTCAAGTCTCCAGGGCCAGATGAACTGCATCCAAGAGTATTAAAAGAACTGGCAGATGTGATCTCAGAACCACTGGCAGTCATCTTTGAGAATTCCTGGAGAACAGGCGAAGTCCCGGTAGACTGGAGGAGGGCAAATGTTGTCCCTATTTTCAAAAAGGGGAAAAGAGAGGACCCAAATAATTACCGCCCAGTCAGTCTGACATCAATAGCAGGGAAGATTCTGGAGCAGATCATTAAGCAAACAGTCTGTGAGCACCTAGAAAGGAATGCTGTGATCACCAATAGTCAGCATGGATTTCTGAAAAATAAGTCATGTCAGACTAACCTGATCTCCTTTTTTGACAGAATTACAAGCCTGGTAGATGAAGGGAACGCAGTGGATGTAGCCTACCTTGATTTTAGCAAGGCATTTGACAAGGTGCCCCATGATACTCTTGTAAAGAAGCTGGTAAAATGCGGTCTTGACTATGCTACCTGTCAGGGAACTGACATCGGAGGAAAGGGAAGTGGTAAGGCTCCCAGAGACTGGGAGAGAGTCAACAGCCAAAGCAGGGACCAGCAGGGGGAGCGCGGGGTCTCTGGAGGAGGATCTCAGTAATGCTGAGAGAGACGCAGCAGCCCAGGCAGGAAGCAGCAGGGGAGAGAAAGGGGTGAGAGACACTTCGAGCGAAAATAGCGGGGAGGTGTCAGAAGCAACTGCAGGGAGACCCATACTTCGCCAGAAGCTGCCACGTCGTGAGTCCAGGAGACGCGTTTCCGTTAAGGAACTTCTTTGCTGGAAGCGCTTCCGCAGACAGCCACTGTCAGACTCTACTAGTGACTAGAGCAGACATGTCTGAGGAGCTCTGTCACACACAGAGGTTTGTGGGGTCGCACAAACTCTGAAGGGGCACAATTTTAAGCACAAGCAGCTAACCATCCCCTGACAGCAGTCTGACAGTCTCTGTACGCTGCCTGTGCAGGAGAAAGCATCATGAGCAACCCAGTCGGAACCGGAGACGCAGGGGTTGGAGCTGGTCCAAGCTTGGAAGAAAGGTATCAAGCTCTGGAGGTCCAACTTGCGCTGCAGACGGCGAGGCTCGAGGAGAGAAGGGCTCAGGATGCTGACAAAAAGGGGAGAACCACTCAGTTCCCCAGAAAGGTACCAGGATTGGTGCAGAAGTTTGGGGGGGACCCCAAGGATTACCATGCCTTTAGGACTGAGATGCAATATGCTCTGAATGTGCAGTTTGATGAGTTCCCTGATGAGGAATCGCGAGTTGCGTTCGTAATTGGGCATCTTGAGCAGGGGGCGCGGGACTGGGTTCGACCCCTGATGGCAACGCACAACGATATCCTAAAGGACACTATGAAATTCTTTCGTGCAATGGATATCATGTTTTCCAGCGATATTGAGGAAGGGGTGGTACGCAGACAGCTAATGGCTTGCAAGCAGGGAAGCAGATCTGTCCGTGAGTACTGGACTGAATTTACCATGCTGATTCACAGATTGGGGTGGGATTTATCGGCGGCACCCATTCAGATGCTATTTGAAGAAGGTCTTTCTTCAGCTGTGAAAGACGAGCTGGCCAGGAGCCCCAGGGCGGGGTCTATGGATCAGCTGACCAAATCTGCGCTGACCATTGGAGCGCGCCAGGAGGCAAGAGCCTTGGAGAGGCGGGAAGGGAGAGGGGAACGTTGGAAGGAGTTACGCATTCCAGACATTCCTGAGCCAGCTTTCCCGCCGGCAGAGCCGATGGAAATCGGAACAGCCCGCGCGCGCGCAGTTTCAAAGCCCAGTGAGGGGGCGAAGAAGGAGGGAAAGGGAGCCCGGAAATGCTATCTCTGCCAACAGCCAGGCCACTTTGCCAGAGTCTGCCCCCAGAGGAAGGAATGGCAAGGGATGGTGGGAGCTGTTGAGGGGGAAGAGCAGGGAGAAACGGAGCAGGTAAAAGCCAACGCCTGGTTGCCAGCAGGGCACTGCAGCCAGGCCAAAGAGCAGTGAAAGTGCCCCTTCCCCAAGTGCCAGTGCCAGAAGCTCCTCGACCTGCTCTAGTGATTGAAGTGTCGCTAGAGCTGCAAAATGGACACCCCCTAAAAATAAAGGCGCTGTTGGACTCAGGCAGCTCCTGCAATTTCATGAGCAAGGAGTTTGCTGCTGAGCACCAGATACAGACTATCCCTTTAAGCAACCCCCTGCAGGTGACCACGATTGATGGCAGGGAACTGTTGGGAGGAGGCGTCAGCTTGCAGACCGTCCCAATGATAATGAGGGTGGCAAGGCACACAGAACTGATAGCGTTTAATGTGGCCACCTTGGGAGGCGCTCCCATTATTTTGGGAATGAGCTGGCTAGCCCTACATGATCCGCTGGTGGGCTGGCATCAAAGAGTGGTTTCCTTCGGTTCCGCACACTGCTTAGAACACTGCAGGGCGGAAAAGGGGTCAGCAGGGGCCCAAGCCACCCTAGCAGGGACGGAAGTGATGGAGAAGGGGAAGGTGCCACCACAGTATGCTGATCTCAGCGACGTGTTCAGCGAGAAGGAAGCGGACCAACTACCCCCGCATAGGCCCTTTGATTGCCAGATCAATTTACTCCCTGGAGCACAGCTTCCTGTAGGCAAGTTGTATGCCATGTCAGACAGGGAGATGCAGGAGTTGCGAGCGTTCATTGACAAGAACCTGAAGAGAGGCTTCATCAGAGAGTCCAAGGCAGCGGGGGGTAGCCCAGTGTTTTTTGTGGATAAAAAAAACACGGACAAGCCGAGGCTGGTATGTGACTTTCGGGCCCTAAATGCAGTGACAGAGCCGGCGGCTTTTCCTATGCCCAGGATTGATGATATTTTGACCAGGGTGCGAAAAGGAAAGATTTTTACAAAGCTGGACCTAAGGGGGGCGTACAACCTGATACGTATAAGGAAAGGGGATGAATGGAAGACCACCATGTTCACCCCTTTGGGGGCATTTGAATACCTCGTTATGCCTTTTGGATTACAAACAGGCTCCGCGTGTTTTCAAGCCTTTATGAACCATGTACTGGGGCCTTTGCTCTACAAGAATTGCGTGGCCTTCTTAGATGACGTGTTGGTGTATTCGGAGAATGAGGAGCAACATGTGAGAGACGTCAGAGAAGTGTTGAGCAGGCTGCAAGCCAACAGACTGTGGGTGAAACTGGAAAAGTGTCAGTTTCATACCAAGGAGGTGGAATTCCTGGGGTACCGCTTGTCAGACAAGGGGTTGGCCATGGACCCCGGCAAGGTCCAAGCGGTGCTGGAATGGAAAACACCCAAGACCAAGAAGGATGTGCAGAGGTTCCTAGGGTTTGGAAACTTTTATCGTAAGTTCATCCGAAACTTCGCCCACCTGACGGCGCCCATCACGGACTGTCTCAGCAGCAAAAAGAAGTTTGTTTGGACGGGGGAGGCGGAGCGAGCGTTTGAGGAACTGAAAAGGGCCTTCGCCTCTGACGAACAACTTCTACATGTGGATTTACAAAAAAAGCTGAGGGTCGAAACAGACGCTTCTGACAGAGCCATAGGGGCGGTGCTTCTTCTGCAGCCGGGGAAGGAGGGGTCAGAGTGGCGACCGTGTGCCTTCTTTTCGCGAAAGCTGAACAAATCTGAGAGAAACTACACGGTGCACGACCGGGAACTTCTTGCTATTTATGAGGCCTTCCGGAGATGGAGGCACCTACTAATTGGTGCACAACAGAAGGTGCAAGTGTGCACGGACCATAAGAATCTAGAGTATTGGAGAACTGCGCGAGTGCTCAACCAAAGGCAGTTGAGATGGGCCCAGGAGTTCTCCAAATTTAACTTTGAGATTTGTTACGTACCAGGCCCGGAGAACGTTAGGGCGGACGCTCTCTCACGCAAACCTGAATATTTGGAGGGAGAGGGTGCACCCGAAGAGACCCATGTTATTCCCGAGGACCGCTGGGTGTGTGGGGCGGCTTTGGTGGGGCAAAGGGAACTGGTAGAGGGAACGGTGCAGGATGAATACGCCCAGGACAAACTCAGGGGTCTCAGGAGGGAGGGAGACAAACCCGGGGGTTTTGAGGAGAGAAACGGGGCGTTGTATTACAAGGGAGCGTTATACATACCTGAAGGGGAATTGAGGGAAAAGGTACTCAAGCAACTGCACGATAGCCCCACAGCAGGGCATTTTGGGCAACACAAAACCATGTGGCTGGTTACCAGGGAATTCTGGTGGCCCAAGGTCAGGAAAGATGTGCGTGAATATGTGAGAGGGTGTGACCGATGTCAACGAGCCAAGGGGGAGAGGCGGGCACCGGCAGGTTTATTAGAACCACTACCCACGCCGGAAAGACCATGGGAGGCAGTGGCAATAGATTTCATGACTGATCTGCCCAGGTCCAAAGGGAAGACAGCCATTATGGTTGTGGTAGACCTGTTAACCAAGATGGCCCACTTTATAGCCTGCTCACATGCGGTCACAGCAGAAGAAACCGCTAGATTGTTTGTGGAAAATGTGTTTAGGTTGCATGGTGCCCCCTTGAGGGTGGTTTCGGACCGAGGGAAACAATTTACTTCCAGGTTCTGGAGGAAGCTCATGAGCTTATTGCATGTAGAGGTGAATTTTTCCACTGCCCGTCATCCAGAAACCAATGGGCAGGCGGAAAGAGCTAATGGGGTCCTCCAGCAATATTTGAGGTGTTATGTGAATGACAGAGAGAATGATTGGGTGGAGAAGCTGGCGTTGGCAGAATTTGCCTATAACAATGCAGAGAACGTGTCCACGGGGATGAGCCCTTTTTTGGCCAATCACGGGTGTCATCCCCGAGCCTTCCCAGGGGGGGAGGGGGAGAACTGGAGCGTTCCTGCCGCAGAACAGTTCGTTGAAGAAATGGAAGCGATCCATCGCCAGCTCCAACTTAATTTAAACAGGGCGAAGGAGGAATATAAGAGGCAGGCAGACAAAACCAGAAGGGAAGGGGAAAGCATTAGGGTGGGGGACCAGGTGTGGCTGTCCACCCAAGGGTTACCATTTAAAGGAGGTTGTAAGAAGTTAAGACCCAAAAGACTGGGCCCATTTGAAGTCACGCAACAGGTCAACCCAGTGGCTTTCAGACTCCGATTACCGAACCACATGAAGTTGCACCCAGTGTTCCACAGATCATTGCTGTCACCGTATATAGGGGACAGAGAGGGGAGGGTCAATAGGGGACCAGCTATGGAGGAAAAAGAACACAGCTACCATGTAGCGGAGATTCTCGATTCTAGGTGGAGGGGAGAGCAAGTAGAGTATTTGGTAAGGTGGGAAGGGGAGCCGGAGTCGGAAAACACCTGGGTCAGGGCAGAGGATGTAGATGACGAGGTTTTGATTGAAACTTTTCATCAGAGATTCCCTAGAAAACCCCAGCCAGTGGCGAGGTTCCGGAGGGAATACTTCGCCACCACCGACGACGAAGAAGAGTTGGAGGGGTTCGCTGATTCCGAGGTGGAGGAGGATTCAGCGAGTCGGAACGAAGACCGATGGAGGGAATTGTTCGAGACGTCTGAAGATGAAGAGGATTCTTTTAGGGGTTTCAGCTCCTCACCGCCCAGAGGAGAAAGTAGGGGCGGGGGAGAGGGGGGCCCTGGAGGGGAGGTGGATGTCAGGGAACTGACATCGGAGGAAAGGGAAGTGGTAAGGCTCCCAGAGACTGGGAGAGAGTCAACAGCCAAAGCAGGGACCAGCAGGGGGAGCGCGGGGTCTCTGGAGGAGGATCTCAGTAATGCTGAGAGAGACGCAGCAGCCCAGGCAGGAAGCAGCAGGGGAGAGAAAGGGGTGAGAGACACTTCGAGCGAAAATAGCGGGGAGGTGTCAGAAGCAACTGCAGGGAGACCCATACTTCGCCGGAAGCTGCCACGTCGTGAGTCCAGGAGACGCGTTTCCGTTAAGGAACTTCTTTGCTGGAAGCGCTTCCGCAGACAGCCACTGTCAGACTCTACTAGTGACTAGAGCAGACATGTCTGAGGAGCTCTGTCACACACAGAGGTTTGTGGGGTCGCACAAACTCTGAAGGGGCACAATTTTAAGCACAAGCAGCTAACCATCCCCTGACACTACCACTCGGTGGATTTGTAACTGGCAGACTGACCGAACCCAAAGGGTGCTCATCAATGGCTCCTCTTCATCCTGGAGGAGAGTGACTAGTGGGGTGCCACAGGGTTCTGTCTTGGGCCCGGTCTTATTCAACATCTTTATCAACGACTTGGATGATGGACTCAAGGGCATCCTGATCAAATTTGCAGATGACACCAAACTGGGAGGGGTGGCTAACACCCCAGAGGACAGGATCACACTTCAAAACGACCTTGACAGATTAGAGAACTGGGCAAAAATAAACAAGATGAATTTTAACGGAGAAATGTAAAGTATTGCACTTGGGCAAAAAAAATGAGAGGCACAAATACAAGATGGGTGACACCTGGCTTGAGAGCAGTACATGTGAAAAGGATCTAGGAGTCTTGGTTGACCACAAACTTGACATGAGCCAACAGTGTGACGCGGCAGCTAAAAAAGCCAATGCAATTCTGGGCTGCATCAATAGGAGTATAGCATCTAGATCAAGGGAAGTAATAGTGCCACTGTATTCTGCTCTGGTCAGACCACACCTGGAGTACTGTGTCCAGTTCTGGGCACCACAATTCAAGAAGGACACTGACAAACTGGAACGTTTCCAGAGGAGGGCAACCAAAATGGTCAAAGGCCTGGAAACGATGCCTTATGAGGAACGGCTAAGGGAGCTGGGCATGTTTAGCCTGGAGAAGAGGAGGTTAAGGGGTGATATGATAGCCATGTTCAAATATATAAAAGGATGTCACATAGAGGAGGGAGAAAGGTTGTTTTCTGCTGCTCCGGAGAAGCGGACACGGAGCAATGGATCCAAACTACAAGAAAGAAGATTCCACCTAAACATTAGGAAGAACTTCCTGACAGTAAGAGCTGTTCGACAGTGGAATTTGCTGCCAAGGAGTGTGGTGGAGTCTCCTACTTTGGAAGTCTTTAAGCAGAGGCTTGACAACCATATGTCAGGAGTGCTCTGATGGTGTTTCCTGCTTGGCAGGGGGTTGGACTCGATGGCCCTTGTGGTCTCTTCCAACTCTATGATTCTATGATTCTATGATTCTATGATTCTATGATTCTATCCTTTCTTAAGGAAGTCAGCCCTGAGTGCTCACTGGAAGGACAGATCCTGAAGCTGAGGCTCCAATACTTTAGCCACCTCATGAGAAGAGAAGACTTCCTGGAAAAGACCCTAATGTTGGGAAAGATTGAGGGCACAAGGAGAAGGGGACGACTGAGGACAAGATGATTGGACAGTGTTCTCGAAGCTACTAAAATGTGTTTAACCAAATTACGGGAGGCAGTGGAAGACAGGAGTGCCTGGTGTGCTCTGGTCCATGGGGTCACGAAGAGTTGGACACGACTAAATGACTAAACAACAACAAATCTCATCTAGAATTCTGGTTCAGGTTCAGGAACTGTCATCAAAAATTAGATGTTTGTGAGCCAATAATAAATATTTTGATGATCATAATGAAATTATAATCAAAATGCTTTTGATTAGCTCAAAACCGACAAATTTTTAATTATAGTATCTATACGAAAAACAAATCTGTCTTCCTGTATATAAAACAACAGCAGTGATGCAATGATGACATCATTTCACATAAATATCTGTTCCTAGCTTGGAGACAGGAAGTAGGTTTGGGAATGGAGGAAGACACAGGTTTCTCATAATATTCACTTGACCTGAAAATACCTGAAAAGTATAATGATTAAAAGGGTGGGTTTGAATTATTCCTCAACACATCAGAGTGTCATATTTGTCTCACTTGACCTTTAGCACTAGGAGGCCTGACTTTTTAAAAAGTTATCAATTGACCAAATGTCCTGAATAAACAGGACAACATATTTTTTTTCTTCCATTTAATTTTTTTTTTAATGAATGCTTATTTCAGTACTAATGAAGCAGCGATGTATATGCTATGCGTGTAAACTGGAGTTTGTGGCAAAATGTAATGGCTTTTGCTATTGCATGAGCGCCTATGGTTTTGTTTCTTTACTTTTCTGTATGATTTCCAAGGAATAGCTGAGGTTCAGAATAAAAGTCCTTTCATAAATATCGGTTTGCAATATTTGGGACTTCCCCACTTTTTGCTTTGTATTAAAGTGGCAAAGCCAAGCCAAGCCCTGTGTGTCTAGGACCAATCTTAGGCTGTGTAGGTAGTCCTGTTTACTCTGCATCCAGTGCACCCCCACAGCTGGTTTGCAAAGAGGTATGCACACAGTGTTAGCCACAAAATCCATGTGCATCCTAGCATTTTTTAAATTGAATACAGCGGTACCTCAGGTTACATACGCTTCAGGTTACAGACTCCGCTAACCCAGAAATAGTGCTTCAGGTTAAGAACTTTGCTTCAGGATGAGAACAGAAATCGTGCTCTGGCGGCGCAGCAGCAGCAGCAGGAGGCCCCATTAGCTAAAGTGGTGCTTCAGGTTAAGAACAGTTTCAGGTTAAGAACGGACCTCCGGAACGAATTAAGTGCTTAACCCGAGGTACCGCTGTACAGTGTTTTGATATGTTTTCCCCTGGTAATGTGCTTGTTGTGCACACAGCCTAATACCCACAACCAATAATTACTACATAATTGAAGTTTGTGGTACTCTCTCTCTCTCTCTCTCTCTCTCTCTCTCTCTCTCTCACACACACACACACACACACACACACACACGGTCTTCTGTCCTCTGCCTCAGAGGGGTCTTTTTCTGGAGCCTTTGTCTGACAGGAAAGAGGAGCCCTCCAAGCCCAGCAAATGAAAGAAGAGGCCTGATGGCTTCTCTTCTGTTGTCTCGCCTGCCATAACTTGTTGTTGTCCCAAACAAAGCCCCAGGTTTTCCTGGCACTCAGTCTCTCAGGCAAGAATAAAGGCGCTGGAGTCTAAATAAGCCCCCTGAGGACTCTTTGATAGGGACAGTTGCCGCCTGGGACAGCTGAGAAAGATCAGAAAGGGGGGTGGGTGTCCAGTGTCTGCATTTACACAGCTGTCGCCTTCTCGCCTCATCACTGGGTTAACTAGCATTTTCAGCCTGTTTTCCTTATGGATTTTCAGGAGGGACCTAAGACCATTTTGGCTCGGGTTATTGAAGAAACCAAAGGGGAGGGGGGCAGCCCATGCCCTCCGCTGCTGCTGCTGCTGCTGCTTCTGTGTCTCCTCGTTTCCCTCAGAAGAGGGTGATTAGGGACTCTGGTTGGGGGAGGGGAAGCACATGGGCTGGCACATCACTGTGTGGGTTTGCATTCCACAGATGCCTCCGATGATGCGCCTGACGCAGAGAGCCACACACATTATTAGCAGGAAGGTTGGGTTTGAGGCAGCATGGTGGAGGTTGCGCAGAGGGCAACGCTAGACCAAACATAGATCCAACAGGCAAATCAACACAGGCAGAGCACGGAGAGGAGTCTCTTGGAAAGGTCTTGTTTCCAAGATGAGGAAAGAAGCAGAAAGCTCAGGTTGATTAATCTTAAGCAACGTGAATTATTATTGTTTTTGAGGACTGCCAAGGATGGGGTAGAGCTGCTCTTAGGAATCACAGAACTGCAGTCAGAGAAAAGCGAGGAGCCTGAGGGGAAGTAAAGCACAGAAGCAAACAAAGTTCATCAGCACCGCTTACCTGTGTTCTCATTTTTCTGCTCAATTAAGACTAACCGTTTTTCCATATGGAGATGGGGTGGACACACACAAAAAAAGCTTGGTCTCGTATGGCCCTTAACTACAAGGTTTTTAAAGTATGTTGGTTCCATCAGATTCTGGTCTCCCCAGAACTTGGACTTCCTTGCTGAAGAATTTTGGAAACTTTCAGTTGAGGTTTTGTGGTGAGACGTATCTCACATGGGAGCATTGCTGTTTCTGATGCATGTGGCAGCAGGCACCCTCACATGCCTCCTCTTGAATATACATTGCATCATCAGATGGTTTGACGACAATCAAACGCAAAGAACATGTATCTGTTCACTTAAAAATTCATTTGAAAGCATGTTCTGTGAGACGTGGATAGATGTTCCCCATCCTTCCTAGTGCTTATAAAGACTAGAATGATTCTTTGATCTGGATGGTACTCCAGGAACATGAGAGCCCTGATGTCTTCACTGAAACAGTCAATCAATACTGGCTGCTCCCTGGGTATTGAGCATTAACTTGTTATTGTTGCCAGTGTGATGGAGGTGAGAGTGTCTTGCCTGCTGAACTTCCTAGCTTGCAATAATGGCTCCAGAGGACGTTTCTGTCCAACAGTTTTAATACTGAGTAAGTGGGCTTGGAATGCTTTCCCCTTTCCTACGTTTGAAGGATAGACAAGGCTCCATTGCTGGGGCTGCAGTTTGTCCTCCTATCTCTGAATCCACTTGACAGCCTGAATGAGGCTGCTCCATAAAGAAAGGGAGCGAAGGCCTTTGACAGCTGCTGTGCTCACTTCTGCTCCACCAGAAGCAAAAGGGTAAAAGGTGACGTCTGTACAAAGGTTTGCTGTGCGACCACTGAGCAAAGTGACAGATTCATGGCACAAAAAGCAGACATGGGAAACCTGTCATTAATACACTTTGGACACATCCAAACTGGCAGTTTTTCACACAACTGCTGAAAATTGTATGAGCTTGTACAGTGTACATCCCGTTCCTTTTTCCTGCATGCTACTTCTTGAGTCCCCCCCCAGCACCCGCCACTGCTGCCACAGAAATGCTTATTAAAGGGACATAATTTTCAGTGTGTTTTTTATTGAGTGTGGAGCAACTCTGCTCCTCATCTTCTTACCTCATCAAAGCGTTTTTTAAAATATCTTAAATGACAGCGAATGTACATTATTGTACTCATGCACCTACTGAATTATGTGTGTTAAGCTCTTTTAGCCAAAACCAAATCTACTTAGAAGCAACTTCATGATCCGTTCTCAATCTTCCTTGTCGCAAAAACTTAATTTTCCAGCAAGCTGCAATAACTTATTATTGTATGCACACATATTTATAATTCAGCAATTTCTTATTAAGTAAAAATAAAACAAAAACGATATCCAAACCCACTCTGGCATTTTAAGTGCACCTCTTAAGGGCTGGCTTTTTCCTCACCACATGCTCTGGCCATCATTTGCGGCTCTGATGCAGATTCCTTATCTTCACGAGGCATGGCTGATTGCAATCCGGGCTACGGCCTTCTGTGTGGTGGTGCCCATTCTGCCAAGTAGTTTGGCAGGAAAAGTGCACCAGGCCCCTTCACTGCTTGGTTTCAGGCAAGGGGAGAGGATGTTGCTGTTTAAAAAAGTCCTTCAGCTGATTATTTTTCTGCCTGATGCTTGGCTGTGTGCGAATTAGTACCATGACTTTTGTGATGTTAATGGCTGGGTTCAGAAAAAGTGATTGTTTTATATTTGAAATATTGTTTTTGGTATTTGGATTTGTTAGCTGCCTTGAATTCCTTCGAAAGTAGGTGGAATGCAAGTTTTTAAAATAAAAATGAAACAAAAAAGTTATTGTCTAGCTTCCTCAAATATGAAAAGGCCCAAACCAAAATAGAATCAATAGGGTGTAGTTACAGTAGGGCTTGTCCAGACTTTTTTTTGGGGGGGGGGTACATTTGTGATAATTTGTGTTCATGATGCTTTTGGTGCAGTGACACATGACCCTGCTTTCAATACCGTGGAAAAAGCTTCATTTCCAGTCAGTGCATATCCTGCAATCTTCTGCTGATATCCTGAAACTTTTATTTAATGCCTGGTTTATTTTTAAATGCTCTGGTTTATTTTCGTCCTGCATTTGTTGCGCTATAGCCTCTCAGGCCAGCAATAATGTGGTAACATTGGGGAAGCATTGCAGAACAAACGACAGTCATACCTCATGTTACATTTGCTTCAGGTTGAGCGTTTTCAGGTTGTGTCCTGAGGCGACCCAGAAGTACCGGAAAGGGTTACTTCTGGGTTTCGCCACTCGCGCATGCGCAGACGTGCAAAATGACGTCATGCGCAGAAGCAGCAAATCTCAACCCGCTGGTGCAGGTTGTGTTCCTTTCAGGTTGCGAATGGGCCTCTGGAACGGATCCCGTTCGCAACAGAGGTACCACTGTAAAGCAGAATAAATCCACCCACTAATGCAGTGTTATTGTCTCAATAACATGTTGCAGAAGACACCCGCAATAAAACACTAATCTGCAGGGGCCCATAGCACAGTGGAGAGAAAGTTGCAGTGGCGTAGCGTGGGCTGTCAGCACCCGGGGCAAGGCAAGTAATTTGCGCCCCCTAACCCGTGGATTTGGGCCCCCTAACCCGTGGATTTGCGCCCCCTAACCCTAACCCCCAGATGTTGCGCCCGGTGCGGCCGGCCCCCCCTGCACCCCCCACGCTACGCCACTGGAAAGTTGGACTAGGACCAAGGAGAGAGACCTGGGGAAAATACTAGGACTGGTTGGTTGGTTGGTTGGTTGGTTGTGGCAGATTGAGTGTTGCTGTGCCCTAAAGGAAAAAGTGAAAGGAACTGTGACAAGAGCGATGGTCTGGCTGTACCTTTAATAGCAGCTGAGGTATAGAATCAGAAGCTTTGATGAATATTTCAGACTTTGCCTGATACTTGCCCGGTACAGTAGTATCTGAATTCCAAATTGTGCTTTCATCCAGCATGTGCCATGTCTCTAAATGCCTGCGCTGGATCATTTGAGTGCCCTCCTTTACATGCCTCACCTTGGCAGTGAGGATGTGTGTGCAGATTTTGGTTTATATTTATTGCCTAGCCCAGAATGATTAGTTAGGATTACAGTAAATTGCTGGCAGTAGATTGTTCTGATAAAAAGAGCTGTGCATCTACAGAAGGCCTCGCATTCTGTAATGAATGTGTTGACCTTAATTTTACAGTATTATCTTTCTTGAATAAAGTATTATCTTCCTTTTGAGAGGCTTCGTGAACGAGCCAGCTGAACATGTAAAATGCGTTAACTGTGTCGTAATTCCCCTTCTGTGTCAGTTGCAATTTCTAACCCTCTCAAGTGAACTGAAGTTACCTTGCAAGCCGAAGTGGGCCTGAGTCCACGAAAGCTTATGACATAATACAGTTGCCTTCAAGGTGCCGTAAGACTAATTGCATTTTTGCTGCAACAGGCTAACATGGCTTCTACTCTATGTTGCAAGACAAAACACAGGAGGAGGAACACCTCTGGTCCACATGGTTTGCAGAAAGTTAATAATCTTGCTCCTATTTTATAGCTGTAGTGTTCATGGATTCACAAAAAAAGCCTATAATGGAGCAACTAGTCTAAAACATTGAGAGGGGACTCTGCAGAAAACCCAGGAATTAAAACCAGATGATCCAAAGAATCTCTGAGGCAATTGCATTAATTCAAAGACTCTCCCTTTACAAAGAAATAGATATCAAAATAGGGTTCGGGGTGTTGCTAGATCCTTAAAATTCCATGGTGCAAATTTGCATATGCTAATTTATAGATATAGTTGAGCATTTAGGCATTTTTTTAGAGGGAGAGCCACCCTGTAAGCAAAGTAAATAAAACCAAACTTTTTAAAAGTTAATAACAACAGGGGGAAGGGGCTGAAGATCCTCAGCCCAGTCCAAAAGTCTTGAGGGTTGCCACAAGTGATGGTGGAAGAGAGGTTGAGAGTATTTGGGTAAAAATTGTAGGAGATGGAAACAACAGCAACTTTTCTGTGCGAGTCTTCTATAGACCACAAAGCTGTACTGAAGACATGGCTGATGCCTTTCTAGAACAGATTACCAAACATTCAGAAAAGAGAGATATAGTAGGGGAATTGCAGTCAAACATAACTACGCATAAGTGCTAATTACCGCACAAAGGGTTAAGAAAATAACCTGGATTCCTAGACTCTGCTATGTCCCCCCTTCTCCGATGAGAAAGTGAAGCCTTCTCTTCCTGTTCCCACTCATTCCACTCCATGTAACTGACAAAGGAAAATGTTTCTAAGCAAGCTCTAAGCTTAGGGCACATGTTTGAAGCTGTATTTCTGTGTTTACTACCCAAAAATATTCTGCCTATGTTCTCCTTGCTGCTGCTTGGATAAATGCATGAATCTGACCTTTGGAATGTTTTGTAAGTAAAGTGTTTTAAACTTAATTAACAGGGTATGGACTGTTCATTGTAAGAAGGGTAGAAAGAGAGCAGCACTGTTTGCAAGTGGATGAGATGGGATAAAAGGGTCTAACAACCTATATTCCTAGGACTATACTACTGCTTGACTTTTGTCTAAGTTCTACTACTGGGGACTCTCTCTTGCTGGCGGGTGAGTTTAGCCCTGTGTTTTGAATCCAGGCACCCAGCCTATTATTTTGCTATTTACCCCACACATGTGGGTCACAGGGATTCATATTCCACCCCTCACCCCCCCACCCATATATATGGTATCTATGATATTCAAGAATTTCGCTCACTTGAACAGCAGCCAGCTATGCAATACACTGGAGGTGAGGGAGGGATTACACAGCTGGTCATTTCCATCACATATCTGAACAAAATGGAGATCAAGTGTCCAGCAGGACATGGTACTGTGGCTTTGACCCAGGGATCCCCACTTCATACCATCCAAGATCTCTGCAAATAGACTATCGAAATAAACTTGTCGAGAGGCAGGATATTCTTAAATGTCACCTACCTTTTTACCCAGATTGCATATGTATATCATCATTGTATGTTCTCCTGTTGAGGGAGTTTGGGATATAAATCTGATTAATAAATCATAATGTTTGACTGAGTTTCTCTGAAGGATTTTCAGTGAATTGCATCTGGAAAGGCTGCTATGTTTCCTTATGTGATGCTTCTCTTCATCGTTGTAATCATTATCCTCCAGGGCGCCCTGACTCTGAGACAAGAAGCATCAAAGGACGTTGCATGAAACTCAACCACTGCTTCCTCATCGCTGCAGCCCTGCCAACTCGCTGGGCTGATTTACAAGCAAGGTTCCTTCTGAGGCTCTTTTATTTCTCTCTCTGCGTCTACAGATTTGGCGCCTTCCGCTCCTGCTAGACCCTGGGTGTTGGTTTCCTTAGGAGCAGACCCATGCATTCCTACATCATGGCATCACCAGATAGGATGAGTGGCTCAGATAATGGACTAGACGAAGCAGAACTCAGCATCACTCTCACCCTTCGAATGCTTATGCATGGAAAGGTAAGTAAAAAGAGACTCCCGTATTAGGTTGTGGTCCTGATTTTGTTAGGGTCCATAGCAGACCTCTCATTGGATCAGATTTGCTGTTTGCCTTGGCGGGGGGAACATTGGCCATGATGCAAACCTAAGTCCCCAAACTCAGTGAGCCACTACCCTATTTCTAAATCAGGAGGGCATCTTGAAATACTAGTCACATACACACCATATATTTAATGTACACGATTCTCCCTCCAACTTAGTTAAGGGTGCTGGGAGTTGTAGTTCTTTTATAGGTAAACTACAGTTCCCAGGATTCTTTGGGGGAAGCCATGTGCTTTAAATGTATCGTGTGGATGTGATTCTTTCCTACACACAATACCTTTTCTGTGTGGGGAATCTTGAGCTGGAATTACAAAATAGGCTCAGCAGAAGACGTTGCCAAGGTGTCTGGATTAACATGTAAATTCACCGTAACATTTTTTATTTGTAAAGGCTCCAACAAGGAAGGTCTTGAGATTGCCAATGCCTGGGAAGAGGGATATCCCTCTCATTTAAGCTGTCAAATCCTGAAAGACCCATGTTTTCCCTTGGGGGGCGGGGGGGAGAAAAGTGCTGCCTTCTCATTTTGTGGCAGAAAGTATACAGACATTGCCAAACTCCTGCTGATTTGTAAATCTCCCTTAATTCAACTTCTCATGTCTTTTGTGTTTCTGCAGGAAGTTGGCAGTATCATAGGCAAGGTAAGATTGATGTAGGCTCTTGTGTGTGGCGGCTGTTTCTTTGTTGCATCTGTGAAGCTGCGGAAGTCTGACGAACTTTGTTGTCCTTAATCCAACAGAAAGGAGAGACTGTGAAGAGGATACGGGAACAAGTAAGTGTGGAAGTAATTCCATTCTAGATTGGAATTGGCTGCCGGTCAAACATGGAATGGTGTAGAATGCCTATACGATTCTGGACATTTTATCTGGTAAAAGGTTTTTTTGTGAGGAAAGTGGGTATCCTGAATGAGAATTGAGAAGAGTATGCAGAGAAATGTGAAGAGGCACAAGGCAGGGGAGGGGAGCAGCGTGCACAAGCCTTGTTTGTCAGCATTTCTTTAAAATTCAGATGAAGTTTAAAGTTACATGATTATTCTACTGAGGGGAAATACCATAGCTCTGGTAGATAACATTTTGTGGATGCAGAAAACTCCAGGTTCAGTCCCTGGGGTTCTCCAGGGAGGACTGTGATTTGGGAAAGGCTTTTTTCCTCTGAAACCTGGGAGAGGGAGCCACTGTGAACTATTGTCAACAATAGAGTTAGATCGATCTGTTATCTGACAAAGGTGAGATGCAAATCAGTGACTTGAGATGCAGGGAGATTCCTCCACCACCCCACTCCCTCACTGCTTTTCAAGACACATTTTTGCATTGCTGTACACACCAGAGAGGGGGCAGGGATGTCTTTGCCTGGTGCAAACTCCCTGATTTGTTTCTCTGTGTTTTTAATCCCCTGAACACCTATTCAGTGAAGTGTCTGTGCATGTGCAACAGCTATCTCAATGGTCATGTGTGCACAGTGTGAGGCAGCTTCCTGTGTTCCTTAGAGAGGCAAGCGTCTCTCTCTCTCTCTCCCTCTCTCTCAGCTGCATGTCTGTAATATGGAACCCATCTTACAGGATTCTTATATCAACAAAGCATTCTAAGCACTTGGTAGCAATGTTAAATTATTATTAATGACATTACTCGTGGTTTGCTTTCTTAGAGTACAGCCAGGATCACAATTTCAGAGGGATCCTGTCCAGAACGGATCACCACTATCACAGGATCCACTGATGCAGTTTTTAGAGCTGTTTCCATGATTGCTTTCAAGCTGGAGGAGGTAAGGTGGTCACTCAGTTCTACCTCCACATGGCGGTGTCTCCTCCTCAGTTTCAGTGCCTTGTACAGATGAAACTGGAGGATGTGGTACCAAAAGAAATAATCAATCAATCAATCAATCAATCTTTATTATGGTCCAGAGACCCAACAAATCATTACAAAGCAATGCACAATTCAGACAGCCTACCTCCAGGTTAAACAAGCATTTTGTTCAGACTTAAAGATAGGGATCATTGGTTCTTGCAACCACCGATAAAAACTTTGCCACTGCTGTTCTAGCGTTTGTCTGGTCTTCCAGTAGGAACCTG